>NC_020491.1:13879050-13930666 GCF_000184155.1 Fragaria vesca subsp. vesca
ATTTTCTTTAAGATCGAGATGGCCAATTAGCTGGACAAAAGAAAACACAAAGTAAGATAGTATATTCCAAGTTTCTAAATATATTTTAATTTTAATATAGATGTGCTTTTTGGTAAATTTAATGTATTCTTAAAATATAATGTTAGGTGTATATATAAAAAATGGATGTGAATTTAACATTTAAAGGTGTGTATATAAAATTTTTCTTAACATCCTGATGCATTTAAATGACCAAAACAAAGCTTCCATTCTATTAGCTTCTTAAAAAAATTAAATAAATAAATTTCTTAAAAGGATAATTAAATAAAGTCACAATCAATTAGGAAAAAGTGGATATAAAAGAGAAGTTTAGAATCGTCAATTACTTTAAAAAGCACAGCTGTACAAGTCGGAACCGAGTTGGTAGATCCTTCAAATCTAAGAAATTTTAATAAATGACCAACTTTCAGCCTTCAAAATGACTTTTAACCAACGTTTGTGAAATGAATTTGGCTTTTTTATTTGTATTTATGTTGCTTGAATTTGCTTAGATGACTTCTAACCATTAGATTTAAGTACAATCTAAGATTACCATGTCATCCTTATGTCATCTTTACTCCATCTAATGGTTATAAGACATCCAAACAAATCCAAACAATTTAAATCTAAGCAGAGAATCTGGATCTTATGAAATAGTTAAATTTTAACCACTTTTAAGTGTCAAAAGACATAAATACCCCAAAATTTGAACTACAAAATTCTTTTCTCTTCCATCAGTGTTTATTATGACAATAGTAGGCTCCTTACAAGGTGAATAACAAATCGCAAATGGTTATAGTCCTGATAAAGCCCGTCAAGTTCTGCAGGTAAATTTATATCTTAACAAAAAAAAAATGCAAAACTAAGCTGATGTAAGTCATGTAACTCAACTGTGTAAACAGATAGAAGAATCCAGTCAATCATAAATTGTAGCTGACGTTAAATCCACATATGTTTCATATATAGGACCACCGGAACTCTTATATCACCGAAGAGGATTTCAGATTCATGTCGTCCAAAGGCTTGACTGCTGTGAGGATCCCAGTTGGATGGTGGATTGCATATGATCCAACACCTCCAAAGCCTTTTGTTGGAGGATCATTGCAAGCCTTGGACAATGCTTTCTCTTGGGCACAGTAAGTACTGTGTACTGGCAAATCATCAAACAATTAAAAAGCATAGCACACTAACACAAAATATAATAAAATGGTACAGATAAACCAGAGAGAAAAATGCTTCAAATAAGTTTCATAACTGTTCTACTCAAATATATGCAGAAAATATGGGTTGAAGGTGATTATAGATCTACATGCAGTTCAAGGTTCCCAAAATCGTATGGATCACAGTGCAACAAGAGATGGGTATCTGGAATTTGGAGATTCCAACATACAGGACACCGTGAAAGTTATTGATTTCCTAGCAGCAAGGTTTAATGCCTTTAAATTTTTCATATGCATTCTTACAACACACGCGCACAAACACACACACACACACACACACACACACACACACACACACAAACACACATGCTAAGGAAGCCTGATTGGAAACAACAAATGTGCAGATATGCTAAAAATCTAGCTCTCGCAGCAATTGAGTTGATAAATGAGCCTTGGGCACCACTTGTGACTCTGGACTTCCTAGAAAAGTATTACAAAGCTGGTTATGATGCAGTAAGGAAGTACACTTCAAGTGCCTATGTGATCCTATCAAATCGCTTGGGACCTGCCGATCCAAAGGAGCTTATATCCTTTGCCCAAGGCCTCAGTAAGGTAGTCATAGACGTGCATTACTACAGCATGTATTTGGACATGTTCAATGGCCTTAGTGTGCAACAAAACATTGATTTCATCTACCACCAACGAGGTTCTGATCTCGCTGCTGTGACCACTACAAATGGACCCCTGACGTTTGTTGGTAAGACATGATCAAAACAACCGTAGTTGTCAATCTATGACTATTTAGTTAGCTTTTTATAACAAACAATACAAAGGCCTGGTAAGCTACATTGGTTGAGAACTTGAGACTGAGATCCGTACTTTGTGTACTCTACAGGGGAATGGACTGCAGAATGGGCAATAAATGGAGCATCTATGCAAGACTACCAGAGATTCGCCAAAGCACAACTAGATGTCTACGGCCGTGCTAGTTTTGGATGGGCATACTGGTCTTATAAGTGTCAGTACAATCACTGGAGCCTCAAATGGATGATTGAGAATAACTATATAAAACTCAATTAGCAAGACTATGCATGATATGGAATAATTCTGATAAATCAGCCATCTTTGTACTCTATTAAATAAAACGAGGAAACTGGAATTGTGCTTTTATCTCTGGTGCTTGATGTGGTTTGAATTGCTAATAACCAAGCATCCTTATACTCAACCTAATAAATTTCTATCCTTATGGAGCAAACTTGTTTCTCTATTGGTATTATTGTTTTCAATTAATATTCTGGAAGAAACAGTCTTCCTGCAATTTTTATCAATTTTAGAGTGAAAACGAAAGAATGCTTCGAGTGTGAATAGAGTTGGTAGTATATTCATTCTAAACTACAATACTAAGTTTCAAGGTTGAATCCCCCATTTTTAGTGATATCTCATTCAAAGACTTCCATAAACATGCAAAATTAGAAGACAAAATGAGCACTTCAAGAAGAAAAAAAAAAAAACACAGAAATGAAATGACAGAGTTGCGCGCATGTTCCGAAATTTGAAATGTTGAGTGTACTCCAAGCACTTGCAGTTGCTGAGTGAAACTTTCTAAATGCATGATAATCATTTGGACGTTTGGTAGCTTAATTCATTTATTCTTTTTATGGTCGTGAGCAATATGGGAACTACCAAAGACTATATATCACAAAAAATGAATGTACAAATTGAAGAAAATTTGATTGGGGGAGATCAAGTGCATCATTGTAAAACAGGACTACAGGAGAAAAGTTGAACCTTACGTCTGATCCATTCAACTGAGAAGCAACTAGAAGTGTGTTGCCAACTTTGTTCTGTTTCTGCAAGACACCAAACTATGGTATTAGTCCATCATGTGATTCAGTCATTTTGTCGAACAGATGATGTGTACCTTCGTTGCACCAACCCACTTGTCCAGAAATATGCACTGCCAATTTGGAAACAAACGCATAAAAACAAAAATTAACTAATCCTTTATCTATAGATGAGTGTGATAAATCCACAGCGCGGTCTTTATGCACACGCTAGTATAATATGTGATCCATATAACACAATGAAGTTTTATTTACGCCTTTAAATTTGTTACATAGACCTCACCTATTTTATTGACCACCCTCCACTAATTCCATATTTTTACTTCGTAAAAATAAAGAAAAATAAAGACAAATTAAAGGTGTAACTAGAGTGGCTCTTCTCTCATACACATACCTTACGAACGACGCCCGTGGCCACCTGAGTTTGTAATTTTTGAACAACCCTAGCACATATGGTTGAGATGATCTTGTAGACAAATATTCAAACTCTCTTAAGAAACAACGATGACAAATTGGTCACACTGCACTAGCATCCAACTACTTCTCAACCGTTTTACCTAAAATATTATTTTCATATAGATGGCCCCAAAGTTAGAGTTCGATAACTTCAATGCCCTCTGAGCTAGAATCAATCTGGCAAAAAACACAGAGTTGATTGCATGCAAGTGTTAGCCTTTAGTGGGTAAGCAACAATCTTTGAACTTAAAACACCGTAATATCCAAAAAGTTCTAATCTTTAATCAAAATTTTAACTAAATATAACTTTTTTCTTATAAAAAAAACATTTTCAATACACAACGTGTATCTTTATATACATACACGGATGATTAGGATTAAAAAAAAATATAAAAATATAATAATCAAATATATGAATTGTTACGAACAGTTAAGATTACGTGATGTAAATACACGTCCTCTAAGAATTTTCAATAAAAAAAGATTGTTTTGACTCATTGACTATGTTATTGAATATATGACAGTGCAAATTGGTTCAACAGCAAACCCCCGACTTCACTTCTGTCTCTGCACTTTGATTTTGAAAACAATGTCAGCCACTTCAAGTTCCCTCTTCTCTCTCACTCCTGCTCAGCCTCTTGTTCAACCCAGTAAGCTCCTTCAATCCCCAGCCTCTCTTTCCTTCTCAGCCTCTCCTCTCCCCTCTATCAAATCCAATCGCCAATCCAATCTCATTGTGTGTTGTTCTTCTCAGGAAGATGCGTCCAAAGACACCCCCATTGAATTGAGTAAGCACATTCTTGAATCTTGACTTCAATTTCATTTCTTTTATCTGGTTTAGCAAATCATGCAGTCAGACTAATCTGATCTGGATCTTATCTCAGAATTCCCAGCTTTTCCTACAGTGATTGATATCAATCAGATACGTGAAATCTTGCCTCACAGGTGCGTGGTTTGGTTTTTGATGTGTTTTTGGTTGGTGGGTATTGGATGGTTTTAGTGATTGTTTCCAAAGTTTTGATCTTTATGGGTTCTGGGTTTTGGGTGTTTTGCAGGTTTCCATTTCTTTTGGTGGATAGAGTGATTGAGTACAACCCAGGTGTTTCAGCTGTTGCTATTAAGAATGTGACGATCAATGACAACTTTTTCCCTGGCCATTTCCCAGAGAGGCCTATTATGCCTGGTGTTCTCATGGTTGAGGTATTATTGCTTAATCTCATACTATGGTTTTGTGTTAAAATCTTAAATATTGTGTGTGGTTGTGCCTAACATCAAGAGTATTCAACGTAAAGCACATTGTCTTTTGGTAGGAAACAAGGCTATTGATAACTTAGAATTATAGAGCACAGAGGACAAATTTCATTGAAGGAAATCATACAACCTGTTACCATCATATGCATGCATTATTTATGGATAGTTAATGCCGCAAGTAGTAACTACTGCCACTTTATTTCTGTATTGCTTTGTAGATGTCACTGTGTTTCTGATATTTGATCATTGGCTGGTTGATATGGGTACATTGCTGTTGATTTCTAGCATTTGGATTTATTGGTGTGCTTTTGTTTTGGTGTTCTACTGTATCCAGTTTCTTATGAGCTAGCAGAAATTAATTTGGGAAAATGAAATAGAGATGTGTATTTGATGTGCTATGCTAATATGCCTATATACTGAAGAAAGGAAACTTAGAGAGTGGATTTATGTAAAGCCTGTCACCATATGCTATTTTCAAAAGATTGGCATGCTCTTGGCATATGCTATTTACTGAAGAAAGGAAACTTAGAGTGGTTTTATGTAAAGCCTGTCATCATATGCTATTTTCAAAAGATTGGCATGCTCTTGGCATTGCTTTTATGAATTTGATTCCATGAAGGGTGCTTTTGCCTAAGGTAGGTCTCACATCATTTGATTTCTCTTCTAATTGCAATATGATTGGATAAGATGGGCATCAAAGTATACTTGGTTCAATACCAACTGTACTTTTATTAGGTAAATTGATGGTGATTACTCATTTTTCTTAAGGGAAAATTCGTTTTGACTCTGAGATTGCTCTTGCATCAACATAGAGATATGATGTGTTTTTTCTTTTTCAATTTTTTGCCTCTTGACCTCTTCTTTAGACTCAAATGAGTGTCAGGGAAGAAGGATCCAGGACAATGTTTCTGTTTCAATCCTGATATACATGTTGAGATTGGTTTTATCTAAATAAAATTGGCACCAACTCTTTTGCAAAGGAGAGGAATTGGTAATATAACAGTGTTCATGGTACCTAATTCAACAAACCATATGGGTTCCTGGTAGGTCAGGGAAATGCATTTGTTGTTCCCGGTTCTCTGTTACACTAGAGATCATTTAAAAACCATATTGAACAAAGTGTATGAAGTCCTTCGTAGGTTAGGAAAATGCTTATTGATTAGGGAGTTAGAAGCCACACAAATAGCGAGAGATAGAGAACCACCCACCTGCTATCAAGTGAGAAACTGCCTTGAGTAGAACTGTTTCATGATCCTATCAAATAAGCGATATTGTATCAAGAGTTGTTTGATTTTTGTAGGAACTTGTATACTCTTTGGATCCACTAGTTTACTTGCCCTATATTTTGTGAAGTCCATACTCGTATGGGACTATTTGGGGGGTGCATGTGTATATATACCCTGCAAATTCTGATGAGAGGGCATCTAATGAAGTTCATATTGTGTGCTTAAAATAAGAAGATTTGTGTACCTAGCACGAGTTGAATGGATTTACTAACATGCTGAGATTAGTTGGTTTACCATTTTGGTCGTGTTTGAAGGTGGGTCTTTAATTCTAAGGTGGAGGGTTTATTTTAGTTTCGTGTGTTTTGTGAATTGTGATTTATGAATCATTTACTTCACCACATTCATAATCTTGTTTCACAAATGTAATACATGATCTTGAGCAGCATGATACATATCAGTGCATGAGCAAAACATATTTGAGAGAAGGAACCGTTTCCATTTTAAACATATACCTCTTTGTCTTTGGACCTGGCTCTCGGCTCATGTCCATACTTCATATTCTAGCAACCAAAAGAATTCCCATATGTTTTTTGTTTGTATTTTTTTGGAAACATTGCCAGGGTTAAGAATGTGCATAGATGACACTGTAATCTCTATATGCATTTGAGAAAAAAGAAGAAGTTGGTTTTCAGTCTATAATAAATGTAATGTTTGGGCCTTGGTAAATGGATGCAATGGGTCCAACTTAATAATGATTTGAATGACAAAAATCTATTTGCGGCATTCCATTTTGAGTACGATGAGATGGAGCTGGGAGTGGGACTATGTGTATTTTGTTGGATTCCTTTGATGTACATCCCTTCCTATGATGAAGAAAAATAAAGAAAAACAGTATCACCAATATGTATGTTATCTCTTTCCTATTTCAAACTTTTTGGTTTCGATTATATTTGAAAGGGATATTCTGTCTATTTTATCTCCTCAAAGACTTTCTGATGATGAAATTTTTATTTCGAAGAGTTTTCAACTGCTACTGGTGCTTGCTGATCAAATCAAGCTCAATCCTCAGCATCCACTTTTTTGCATCATGCTTTTCATGATATATTAATAAAAGCTGCTTCTTTTAATACATTGATAAGTCAACCTCATTGTTTAGCTGTGTCAACTGTATATTCCTTTTTCTTTTTTTTTTAGTCCAAAAGCTATATGTTCCTTTCTGCAATGGTTACAAACATCTTCTGAACACCAAGCCATTTGCATAAACTCAGACAACTGTTGTCGTAATTCTTTTAGCTTCTTTGCTGTGTTATTTAGGGGACACTTCTTCATAAGTTTTATCTGTGGTATTCTATTTTTTTTTCCTTTTAACTGATTAAGTAGTTAAATACGTGAATATCTTTGGAAAATGTCAAAGATGGAACAAAGTTGAGATGGGATCAAACTATAAAAACTGTTAAAATATAATTTATTGCTATTTTATAAATCAGTCTATGTATATCCTTTTCTCCTTCTCTCACATATTTTTCTCCATCCTCTCATTCTTCCTTCTCTACCCTTGATTGAAAATGATTACAATGTGTAACCAAGCAAGCGCTTAGTTTTAATTTATAGGATAATCATCAAGTCATTTCATATGTTCCTATACCTCTTTCTGCCTCATGTTTGCATGGATTGTGGTGCACATGCACTTTAGTGAGTGCTGATGAAAGTGGTTTTTTGGGTCCAGGCAATGGCTCAAGTGGGAGGCATAGTTATGCTGCAACCTGAAGTGGGAGGCTCTCGTGATAATTTCTTCTTTGCAGGAATTGATAAAGTGAGGTTTAGGAAGCCTGTGGTTGCAGGAGACACTTTGGTCATGAGAATGACCCTAACTAAGTTTCAAAAACGATTTGGACTAGCGAAGATGGATGGAAAGGCATATGTTGGAGGTGAGGTGGTTTGTGAAGGCGAGTTCTTGATGGTAAGTGGGAGTGGGACTGCTTGATGTGTATGTTCTTTCGAACATTCAACTTCGTACTTCTGTATTCTGTTTTCTCTTTTGTTTCCTTCTTGTTTATCATTTTTGGACTTCCTGTGGAGTAAACCAACGAGGATCTCAATAAAGACATTATGGTAAGAGTTTTTCTGAACTCAGTTAATTGCCGCCATCTGATACTTACTTTGACATTTTTGTTTTCCCCAACAAATGCATATGGTTGAAAGTTGAAACCCATTTTCATTATAGGGTAGAATCATTAAGACAAGGCCTAAATATCTGGGGGATGTTTATGAATTAGGCTTCTTGTGACGTACAGATAGGTTGATGAATAAGGTAAATTGCATTTCTACATGGTCTTGCCATTTCTGCAACTGTAAAGCTTGAATGTAACTCTAATAAGTTGCACTGTTTCTAGCGAGAAGATTCGGCCTAAGTCTTCCGGAAGGGTATTCTTTGTTCCTAAATAGAAACAAAGCTAAGGTTGAGAGAGATGCAGTTCCCAAAAAAAAAAAGTACTGATAGAACTGATAGAAGTTAACTTTGACTTAGTAGTGGTGTTCTTAAAGTAAGTTGCCTTATTAAATCCCACAGCTTTCAATTCTATATATGTTAAATCTTCAGTTGTTATTTAGCCTCGGATTTTCCAGAAGAGTAGCTTTTATAATCTTGTTTAGCCTAAACAGTAGCTTTTATAATTCTTTTTTTTTTTTTTTTTTTTTTTTGGATAATAGTAGCTTTTGTAATCTTGTTTAGCCCAAAGTAGCATACTTGAATCTTACAAGTAACAACTTCCTTGCAAACCAAAACTTCATATCAACTGTAAGTTTGATTAGCATCGTCAATCTCATATATGGTTGTAAGGTTTACTGGTTGTGTATGGAACTTTAGCTTTTGTCTGGGAGGGGAAGGGGGCCTTCTTGAGCACCCAATGATGTACCTGATGAGTGCACGTAACTTTATTTTCCACATAGTATCTAATCAGTGGACTCAAATGTTATCAGAGTGTTTTGAGTCCTTTTTGAATCCATCATAGCCCCCCATGCCCATCTCTTCTTTTTAAGTTGGTAGGAAACATCAATTATTACTAGTGAATATAATGGAATATCTTGTTCCACAACCCAGATTTTGAATCTAGAGCATTTTGTGGTTGTGTGGGCAATGCATACCCTCTCAATGGGTTTTTGGATTCACTGCTGATCAGGTGTAGGAAACTATTCTCTTTTTGTGTAGACATGATATGTGTTCTCAGCACTAAAGGGAAAAAAGGTTTGGCACCCATGTTTGGTGACACTCTAATTGCTTTTGCCTTTTGGGAAGACATCCCCCCTTCTATCTTTCTTGAAGATTCTCTTGCAAAATCAATTCAAGAAATGAAAACCATAAAGGAAGTTTTACCTAAACTACATAAGAAAGGCAGTAGTTTTCACTACTTTAGCACAAAGATTGAAACCAGAAATTGCTGGTCTATTGAAAGAACGATTTTTCCTACCATTTTGAAGTGCATGATGTTGAATGACTATGGCTGGTTTGGGGACTTGTTGATTTGGTCTTTAGTTGCCCCCAATTCCATAGCTTTCGATGCATTCAGTGAGAATGTTAAGCAACATGATAGAATTTTCCCGAAATTATCAGACAACTTTGGTCGAGTTTTACTACTTATTCTCAGTTTGCTTACATTTATGTATATGTTCATGGTAATCAGTCAATTCGCATGTCATTGATTTAGTATTATCCTTTAGTTATTATTCCATAGCATTTGCTTCCAAAGGATTGTGTACCGTAAGGTACTTCCTTTGGCTTGCAGAAATTAGTTTAGCACGGCAGAAATGGTGGTCTTTTCGGTTATGTTATTCCTCTAATCTTTTTTGTAGTTGAGTTACATTATCATTTCGGTCGATATAATCTATTAAATGAATAAGTTTATACTCTAAATCGGAAGAAGAAAGTTTGGTATTGACAATCAGATTTGTAATGAGAATTGAAAACGATAGTATGCGAGTTAAGCATGAATTATAATGAAACAGAAGGTTGAAAGTGATATCCAGCACATAAATTTTGATTCCAATTGTCCCTTATCTTAGTATTGTCACAATAATCATTTCAGTACATAAATCAATAATTTGCCTTGCTGAAAACAATGGCCTTGAATTCTTACCAAGACCAAAATCCAGACAAAACTGATTCGAAGACTGATTCATTCCTTTTCTTCTAGATGATCAAATTTTCGGTTAGTAACGATCGTTACAAACAAATCTACCTAGTCATTGAAACTTGATTTACCTCGATGAAAAATTATGTAATTATCACATTGCTCATCTAAGCACATAACGGAGAGTTTGTATTAAAATAAGGAATTATGTGGGAACAAAGTATTTCTTATTAAGATGGAACATCCAATGTATACGGACTAAAATAATCATAATGATTGCATCGTGATGACAATCAAGTAGCTAAACCAATTTTAATTTATTGATGTTCCTTGTAAATGAGATTTAAAGAATCGACTGTTTTGAATTATAAAATTGTATTCAGTATGTGTACTGAACAAAATCAAACAATGCCAGACGTTTATGAAAATGAAAGAAATGCATACTCAAATCAAATGCATGGTTGGTGATGTATCTTGTCCACCCACCAGTGACACTTTGTTTAGGTTCGTTCAGCTCGTTCGTGATGATGTCTTGCTCAGTGTTTCTACGCACTCTACCTTTCAATAATTCAAGCGAAAAGGTATTACAACTGTTGCATGTAATAGAAAGTATCTTTCCGCTATTCTAAAGAAGAAAAACGAAAAAAAGTATCTTTCGTTTGTATAAAGAAACCATTGGTCCATCGGCCATATGTGTTCGAGTTTGTATAACTACTGGCTGCCACAGAATACATAAGACGGGGGCAATATAAGAAGGTCATAGTAAACCTTCTAAGTTAGCTAGATTCAGGGGTGGATTCAAGAATTGAAATTGGGTGGGACTTGAATTTTTCACTATAAAAAAAATAAAAAATAAAAAAAAACTCGACTGTTTGAGAGCAATTTATAGATTGAAAAGAAAGATACACATAAAATATAGGGAACATAATGAGCCTTCCTCCTTAAATGCATGTTTATACAAAACAAGATTCATAAAACTCTCTAGATGTAATACTAAATAAAATTAAACAAACATGTTGTTGCAATAAGAAATATATATATAAAACCTACCTCGACTAACTAAATCTAACACTACGAGAATTATTTTGAAAGAACGAAGAAGACGATAAGTCTCTTTGTTTTAGTAAATAGATGGGAAAATGACATCTCTTTCTTTTTGAGAGACACAAAAATAATTATGATGGTGGGATTTGGGTTGAAATTGGGTATTATATATATGTAGTATACTAGTATATGACTATATGGTAAGAGATGACTATGTATTTTTTTATCCCAACAAACTAGGGTGGGACTTGAATCCCAATGTGTGAACACCTAGATCCGCCTCTGGCTAGATCTCAAACACAAGATACATATAAAGTCAAGGTTTTGAGGGTTTTGAGGGGTGTCATAGCACCTCTTGGTCTGTGTTTAGCTCCGCCATTAGCTGAAGAAGACCGTAGCCAATCCACGTGACCTGCTTGACGAATGTCAGCGACGGAGACATCGTAAATTGGTCCGCGGGCATCGCGATAAGTTCAATGTCCTACTATAGGTGCCGCGACAACCTTTACCAAGTCCGAATAATTGTCGTCCACCAGATCTGCTAGTCTGCAATATTCGTACAAATCCTCGATGCGGAATATTATATGGTCCAAATATCTTTATTTATTCAAAAGGTATGGATTTTCTTGATTGACCCACTTTTATATCATATTTTCTCATCTTAACCGTTCACATTGTAGGTATATATGAGTAGATCATCTCTACAAATTTTCAGCCAAATTGATAATCGTTAAGGCATTCAAAGATGTGATTTAAAACTAAAAACACGAACGGTTCAGGTTGAACAGTTTCAATTCGTTCATTGATTTCATTCATTTTCGATACCTTAACGATCTCTAAATTAGCTGAAAATTTGTATAGATGATCTACTGATATATACCTACAATGTGAACGGTTAAGATAAGAAAATATGATCGAAAAATGGGTCAAATTAAGAAAATCTGTACCTTTTGAATAAATAAGGATGTTTGTATCTAAAAAGTTGATTTGTTGGGTAGAGGTTACAAGCACCATGATATATACATTTATGTTGTGTTTGGATGCGGGAAAATTAATTCCCTGGAATTTAATTGAAAGTAAATATTTCATAATTCCTAAAAGACAGTTCACTTGTTTGGCATTATCATATAGAGAATTTTAAATTTCAATGGAATTGAAAATGAAGGAATTCATTGATTAAATTCCTCACTTGAATTCCACCAAAAATAGGTGTCATTTACAAATTCATTTGCAGGATTCAATTTTTATTTCCAAAACAAGGCTTTTGAAAATTTTAATTTTTATATTTCTTTTAAACTTTCTTAATCAATCACACACTTCAAATCTCAAATATACATAACCAAACAATAGAAATTGCAACTAACAGAATTTCAATTGATACAGATCTAAATTCCATCATTTTAAAAATCGTTAAGAATTAAGAAAACTCTCATCCAAACACAACGTTACTGTCTAAAATATGGTCATTAATGAACATGCAGGAACAGAAGTAAAAAAAATCGCTACCTAATTTTATGAAAACAATATATTAGTTAGTAAACTAGAAACCAAGAAACTTCAAATGCTCATGCACATTACATGAGTTCTAAGTCTTGCATTTTCCCTTGGCACTAGGGCTAGCATTCTCACCAACACATGAGCAGCTGCATAACAGGGTAGGTACAAATACACAAAGTATCACATTTCTTTTTGTCACCTAGGTTGGCATTGTTCTTGCTATCTAAGGGTCTGCCAAGCCTTCTTCTTCAAAGAGATAAGCAATTCCTCAACAGTCTCAGTGACTCTCAACCAGTGGCGGATCCATAAATATTGGTCAGCTTGGGCACAATTATCACACAAAAAAAAAAAATCATGGATGGTAATCAAAATATATAAGTATTTAATTGAGACCTAAAACCTACCAAATATTAGAAGTTTAAGTTTTAATCATGGTACAAGAATACTTGTCGGAAAAAAAAATCATGTACAAGACTAAATATCATGAAAAGTAACTAATGGTAATTCCCAAAAAAAAAAAGTAACTAATGGGATAAGAAATTGTAAATATAGGAAGTGCATGTGTCCTTTTTTTTTTATTTGCAACTTGCCCCTTATAAACTAGAAAAATATTTAATCAACCTCTGTTGAAGAGGAGAAGCTGCCCAAGCTATTCATCTATGGTTGCCCACATAAGTTGAGGTTTGGCAATTGCCCAACCTTGCCTAAATGTGGATCCGCCACTGATCTCAACGATTCAGCTTGCAAAGGTAAGCAAGATTTTTTTTGATGAAAGGTGCAACCACGTCTTCTTCTATGTTTCTAAGAAGGGTACATTATTTCCAACATTGGCCTCTAAAAGAAACGAAATCAAGTCAAACTTAAGTACCGCCTCATGCTCGGTAAATGCTTAAGCCAACTTTACAAAGAGGAACAATGATAGCGCTGCTCATTAATCACCTCGTTCGAGTCTCTCAGTCGTCGGTCATATGTCTCTTCTTCTTTGCCATGGAAGAGGAAACACCACCAGAAAGGGCAACAATATTTCCTACCAAACTAGACCCCGCCTTGAGCTCAAAGCCTGGCTTCGGCGTGACCATCCCAAAACTCAAACCTCTAGCAACCAATAATGATTGAGCCTCCCCATACTTTATAATATGTAATAAAACCACACATAACTGATGAGTTCCAAAAGAGATTATCAATATACCCTGCAATACAGAAGTATAAGCAGGGGTCGTTTGCAACTAGGGAACTAAGGCTGGGGATTTTAGGCTAAGGAGAACAAATCGAAACTAAACAGAAGAAAAGATACAATGACAATTCTTGAGATCGAAGAAACAAATATGAAGATGCTAAAGCATTGAATCCATCACCTAGCTAATACTCTTACCCTCCTCTCTAGTTGATAGCAATTAAATTTCCTAGATTACATGCTAACGATTTCCATACATAAGCCTTATTGATCCTAGACATATGCCAAAGCTCGATCTTCTAACCAATAAATTCCAACTTATTGATCCCGTATAGAAATCAAGTAGCCAAACTATAATTTGCTTCACATTATATGATCAGGTTCAAGCAAACATGTTCAACACCATTAAGCACAAAAAAACTAGGGAATCATGCAAACAAGAATATTGACTATGATCAAGCAGTTGTATTCTTAATTCACAACTCTCTAATCACAAGATTGAATAATCTTTTAGAACCCTAGAAAACATCTACTCATTGATCAAGTCTCATGTGTTCCTACCAAATAACTCATAAACAAAACTTAGGTCCTATTGATCTCGAGTAAAGAATTTGAATAAAAGTTCTATTGAAATAGTGATAAAGAGTTTAACATAGCAATCCATGAATTCAAAAGCAAGCCAATTAACTAAGAGAATAAAATAGTCATACTAGGGGTTTCATCTCAACCCTAGCTAGAAGTTTAGAAAATCATAATAAAGAACATAGAATAGAAAAGAAGAGGAACTCGGTCTTCTGCTACATAATAAGCCGCCTCCTACATCTCAATTCCTCCCCCTTGCGTGACCTAGATTTGGTGGCTTTTATCTACTTCAAGTCCTTCTTGCTTGGGCCTTTTGAACTATCTTAGTCTAATACAGAATAACTATCTTCTCTCAAAATAAGACAAGGTTATTTTAGTCAATGCAAGAATAATCACCCACAAAAGTCAACCACATTCAAAAATTGATGGACTTTGACCTCACAAATTTAATATCGAAAAGATATGCGAAATTCGTCCAAATCTGCCTTCTTGACCTGGGTCCATTCAATTCATCATAACTTGCTCTACATGAATGCAAATCCAGTACTTCCGTAAAATTCCTCAGAAAACTGACATCCGTATCTTTCTAATGGTATATAGCTCGTTTCCTAATTCCTTGTAAAATTGTCAAAAGGTACAGTTTAATCCTCAAAGTTGACGCACAACAGAGACAATTTCTGGAAACTCGGGATAGAAAGCACCTTTGCAATTCTATGCTCGACTTTTAGCTAGCTCCAAATTCTTCTTTTCTCCAATTCGACCTACAAAACACAAAAACCAAGTAAATGACTAACAATTGATCGACTAGGCATAGAATCCTATATTTAAGGGTATAACAATATATGAAAATATCAATCTATCAATAACACATCTTCCCATCAGGTGCTGAGAGTTTAAATTCAGTTAGGTTCGGCGCCTTTGTTCAAGATAATCGAAATTTCAATAAACACAACCGTAGAGATGTCATAAGTAAACAAAATCTTCACCACACCATTCATATATCCAAATGATTGATCATAATCAATGAAACCAAGAAGGTTTCCAATCTTCCTAAAAGTATTTGGTTCTTCCTATAGTGGTGTAATCTTCGGGACAACCGCACACATGCGTACATACATATCACATGAGAGCCCCAGTCAAAGGAGTAACACCATAATAGATCTTCAAGCAAACCGGTGCACGATCAAAGCACCAAGCACCTCTACAAAAAACCTTCGATCTATCTTTCTAATTAATATTCAACAAAGAAGAGAAACAAATTGTTAAATGATGACAAGCGTGGCCCCGTGGATCATCCTTATATCGATATTTTCCCAACTTAACTACTATTGAAGTGTTGGGTTTTAATCACAAAAATCCTCAGTACAATTGGGTATGATTCAGCTACTTATAAGTTATATTTTATTTGTCACTTTTCTAATGTGGGATCTCTCCTCTCCAAACTCGCCTCTTCACGTGCAACCTAACTTTTCAATCTGCACGTGAATCTATGTCACCTTCCTAATGTGGGATCTCTTCTCTCGAACCGGAACCTTCACGTGCAACATAACTCAAGTTTGCATGTGTCTGTCAACCAATTGATCCAACCAACCCGGCCCACATCGGACATTACTTGGTGACAATCTAATCAGAATTCCTTCGATGGCAAGGCATGACACCCAAACTCGGGCCCATCTAAGACTGGGACGCAACTTAGAGAGAGACTTGTTCTGATACCATGTTAAACAACGACAAACGTGGCATGTGGATCATCCTTGTACCGATACTATCCCAACCTAACCACTTTTAAGATGTTGGGTTTTAATCACAAAATGTCTCGGTATAATTTGGTATTATCCACCCACTTATAAGTTATATTTTATTTGTCACTTTTCTGATTTGTGATCTTTCCTCTCCAACACAAATTTCCAGTCCACTCTTGAAGCTGGAAACTATGTTTCACCATCCAATGAAGTACGCTAAAAGTGAGATTCGAATATCGTCGGATCCACCGTACAACAAGTGTAGAATGTATTAGGACAAAAAGAATCAGAGGAGCGACACACTAACCCTCCCCTAATTTTTCCTAAGTCAGGAGCACGCTCGTCGTCAACCAAGAGAGTGACAAAAGTAGAGTACTTGATGAAGAAGGGAAAGAGATTTGGTGTAGATGTGACGACTACGGCTACGGTTTGATATGCCAGGTATGGTTTCTCTCGATGCTAGGATTTTATAGTGAGAGGGATTCTCTCTCTTTGGTTTGTTAGTTAATGTTCATGCTCCTATGTCACTCAGTGTACGTAGACTTGATAGAAAAACAAGTGGTTCTATTGTGTAACCGTGCATTGAATGAATAGTTCGGTGAGAACAATACTATAAACAAAGAAGTGAGCTAGATCCATTGGAAAAAGACCAATTGGAGATAACGGCCAACACGCCTGATACAACAGAGAGAGCGAGCGTCCCCTGTCCGACGGCGAGCCCTTCCATCGTCGTCAAACGGGTCTTTGTCTGCCTCGTGTCGGCATAGGCGGTACCAGGCTCCTCAATCGCTTTGGATTTGGGGATCTCCGGTGACGTTAGGAGAGGTAAGGAGATGGGGAATGTGACTGTTGGCGGATCTTCTCTCAACCCTTGCTGGGCTAGGTGGCAGAGTAGCTGGCTTACACAGACATGACAGCGGACAGACAGAGGTGAGATCAAGATGACTTGGTGGCACGAATCGAATCAAGCTTCGATCTTGGTTCGATCTGGATTGGTTCCATGATTTTTGATCGGGGCTTGAGCCCGACGTATGTCGTGGCCTCCTCGAGGAGCGATGTGGCCTACAGGCTCTGGAGATCAGTAGTCCGACTGAGGGGGTGTGGCGATGCAATGGTAAGGGAGGCAACGGCAGTAGCAGGGGATGATGGCGGCTGACAGCAAAGCAACCCTATTCTCCTAGGTTTGGAGCTTGGGCTTGGGCTCTATTTTTGGGCCTAGCCTGGGCCATTTTAATTTTAATTAATTTCAGTTTTGTTTTTAATTAAGTACGTCTTTTTTAGTTGGTTATTTTTTTGTGGTTTTATGTCGTTAATAAGCCCATCTACTATAGGGCGACGTGGGCTATGTACCCTTGCAAGTGCATGTTGAGTGTCATGACTGCTCTAGTGAGGCAGCGAGTTTCTTGTTTAGTCAAATGGTCGCATCCTCCTTACGGCATAATGAAATCTTCGCATAATGGGAAAACATATATACAGTCTTTTATGGCTCCATATAAGTTTTAGTTTTCCGTTATGTCGCCATGTTTTATGCAAAACAAATAGAGTCATTAATAATGCACTCTTTACTAATTTGTTTTTGCTTGAATGCATTACGGTAGAGTGAAATCTTCGTATAATGGGAAAGCATATATACATAGTCTTTTATGACTCCATATGAGTTTTAGCTTTCCGTTATGTCACCATGTTTTATGCAAAACAAATAGAGTTGTTAATAATGCACTATTTACTAATTTGTTCTTGCTTGAATGCATAAGTTGTGTTGGGTCTCATGATATTGGTTTTAGGTATTCTTACACTATGAGATTTAGGCTTTATGTCCCCCCCCCCCCCCTCATTTGTGAGGGTTGCCTTCTAGCCCTTAGATTAAAAAAAAAAAAAAAAAAAGAAGAAGTGAGCTAGAAATTCATTACACAAAGGATACAAGTTAGAGCTCGATTAGGTTTGGGTTTTATTAACAATTTGCGAGGTTAAACCAACAACCGAGCCAGTAAAATCATCAGCGTTAGCAACGTTGAGGGCTAGTTGGCAGATGTCTCGCTCTTATAACACTTACATTAATGATCCAATAATCGTGATCACATAAACAAACACTTTTAATTGAACCTTTTAATCGCGTATAACAAATGAAAGTAAATCAAGAAGTTAAACAAATTAATATAACAAAAAGGAAAAGAAAAGAGAGCGATTCATTTCTCATAATTCATATACCAATCTAGATAGATTAATGATCAAGAGCCGGCCATATACCCACTGATTATGTATTGTAGGAGTTAAAAAACATTCCAAATCTCACATATATACCTTCATACCTGAGACTAATCAATCTATTACTAATCTATTAATTGTTACCTTAATCAATTGAAACCTGACAGATAAGATACCCAGCTATAGAATCAAAAAAATAAAGAAACTACAAAAAAAAAAAAAAATGAAGAACAAAAAACAAAAGAGACAGGAACATTAAGTAAAATGCTAACGTGGAGTTTTGTTGGCACTCAGTGGTCGCAATCAACGGCCCTGATTCACTCTCCCCCTCCCCACCATCTCATTTATCTTCCTCCTCCCACCTTCCCATCTCACTCCCTTTCCTCTCTTCTCTCGTCTTCGAATTCACTCTCTCTTTCTCTCCCAAAACCAGAAGTTCTAGACCCTCTCTTAGAACTTAAATCATTAACATGTTGTTAGGGAAGCGTCCCCGCCCTCCGATTCGGAGAACGACAAGCATGACCGGGATAACCGTCGATCAGAGCAACGTGGAAGACCAGGAGCCGACTGAAAACCCTAGCATGATGATGGATGTACATGCACCATCGATGGTGGTGGTCCCTGATGGGCCTTTGAATCATCTTCATAGCCCTAGCAGCTTGGGGTACCATGAACAGCACCGTTTCTTGGCCATGTTGTCACCCAGAACCAACAGCAGCAACCACCGGAGAAACTCGGACTCCGACCTAGTCGAAACCGCTCACTTCCTCCGCACGTGCGGCCTCTGCAAACGGAGCTTGGCTTCCGGCCGCGACCTCTATATGTATAGGTATGGAAAGTTGATCTTGATTTCAGAAATGGTTTCTAATTTCTTTGTTTTCATGTTTTTCTGATTTGAGTTTCGGATCCTCTGCTGATGTACGTTTTTGGTGTTGGAAAATCGAAACAACTTTGTTTTGGACGTAAGCACGATAATAGTGATTTAGTACTGATGAAGATTAGCAGAGGATCGTGTTTCTTCTTGCGTCTGTTGCTAGCTAGCTGTTTTTTTTTAATTTTTGGATTTTTCTTCCTTTTTTCTGTTTTCTGATTTCATTGGTGCTGTCAGATTTGGACGCATGTACACCGCTGATCATATCCATATTTCAAGACTTCAAGTTATGGTTTCCCATATGTAAAAGCAAAACTATCTAAAAACAAAAAAAAAAAATACAATAATTTAGTATTTATTGATTGTTTTAGTATTTCATGACTTGCTAAGTGATCTTGCTCTCATTCTGAGTTTTTAAGATTCGACGTGGGATTCAGAAGTCAGTCCCAGAATTTTCAAATACCATGTGGGTTTGCATTATTATATTGCTACTGGTGATCGATAATATAACTAGCTAGTTTATAATTATTTCTGGGATTCGATTAATGAAAACGAAAATTAAATCTACTGCAGGGGAGACACAGCTTTTTGCAGCCTAGAATGCAGAGAGCAGCAGATGAAGCAAGACGAGAGAGTAGAGAAGTGTAAGGGGGTGTCCTCGAAGAAAGATGACCGCCATGCAACAACTCGATCGAGCTCCAAGGCCTCTGGTAAAGCCCAGACTGTGGCCGCAGCTTAACTAATCAAACCCAGAATCGAAGGACTGGAGGAGCAAAATAGTCGATCATATTATGTATTATAGATATGGCACTACTGCTGCAAACCCATCATTTTCGATCTTCAAGATTAATGAATTGCCCGGCCGGCCCCCATTGACGTTATTTACATAACAGTATATGTATGTACGCACGTACTGCCCTACACAGGTGATCCGTACCTGTTGCAGCTCTTGCTGTGGCACATATGTATGCAAGTATGGTTTTGTAAACTTAATCGCAAAAAAGGTCCGTGGGTGCATTTGTATTGTCGATGCAAATGGGGCATGGCCAAATCTAGCTCTAGTTGCAATGTTTTTGTTCCTATTTGTGGTGAACCCGATTAGCTTTCCTATCCTTGCTCTAATGAACCTGCAGTTAATTATGATCGAGTGTCCGTCGAAATCATATTGGCATGGTTTAGCTAACTAGTCTAGACCTGTCATTAATTAGCAGAAAATTAAAGTCTAACATACATGCACTCGTAGAGTAACAGATGGAGAGTAAGGGTTCTTTTGGTTATAGATATTAGAGGTTTGATTTTATCGACAGAAAAGGATCCGACTCGTTTAAAATAAGGATAATCGAATTTTTAGACCTATCTAGAAATGGGAATCATATATACATTTCCAATCACCATAGATAGCAGACCAAAGGATTAAACTGGACAATAATAACTCAAAAGTGTGGAGCAAGTAATTGAGTAGTCTGCGGGAAAGCTACATAGGATTGGGAGTTCTATATAATTTCAATCAAAAGCTAGATAGGTCAAGCATTATGAGTTTCTATATATTTTAGATTGTTACTATGATTAACTGGAAGGTCTTTGACCTGGCCTTGACAATGAAGTTGGGTTTTAAATTAATTTTCAACGAATTTCATTTTCAACAATTATTATTCGTTTCTTTGGTGACCAAATCACAGCTTTAAAGCCTTGGAGCTCTCCTCTTCCCCACATTCAATTATTACAAGATAATGTCTAACGCAACAGTTTGTCTTCCAGCCCAGAAAATGCCATCTTACGAAAATGAAACTATTTAATGTACATGGTCCTTGATCTCTATAATTTTCGGACCTTCGATTCTACGATTCGACTTCACATCCAGGCACCAGTTGTACACCATACATATAACACTGTTCACCGAAAATTCTTGTACACATCAAGGTGCGAGTAAACCAAGTAATTAATATGCAATTTCAGCTTATTATTTGATCCAGCCATACATGTGATACTATCACATATGTATACCAATGTCATTAACAAAATTAAAAGACTAATCTAAGTGTTTCGAACACAGGAAGTGAGAACCTAAAGTTGAATAAGATGTTCTTTTATTATAAGCACTTAATCTGACTGGATCCAAAATAAAAAAAAGGCCAAATGAAGGAATTGAGGTTTCGAGTCTTCATTCTATCTTCTCCAATTGTGTGACTTGCACATTGGTGGAGCAATTGTACATTGGTGTGTGGAATACGTACGGGTGCAAAATCATAGTGCTTAAGAGTGTGGACATCCACAAAGAAGTGCAAATATTTCTTTTAGAATATGTTAAATTGCATCGTTAACACACTATAACCTTACCCCAATATCAAGTGATTGAAAACAATCACTCAAGAAATACCAGAAATAAATGACATCATCGAACTCATTGATTAAGAATTAAGTATTAACATGCTCTTGGCCTAAAAATTGAAATTGCAATTAGAAAGTTGAGGTGTATATAGAGCAGGCCAAAACAAAAGGGAAAAAGTCCTCCATTGGTTGGCAATTTTCCTTTCACTTGTGATGAACGCTCCAATATCCTCATTAACCTATTAGCTATTTGGTACTTGCCAAATCTAGTGACAGGTTCTTGAGATTTTCGTAAAAAACAAAACAACAAGAACAAACTATTAGTGAGTGACTAGTGACGGTCATCTTGGTGTTTTCACAAAAGTCTCCTTTCCATTCCCACATATAATTTTCACTCTTTCTTTTCTCCAAATGAAAATGGATTTCATCTTCATTTCAATTTATGAACAAGAAAGAGAGTTTGGGGAATCTGTGGCATCGTCAGCTTAGAATGGACGTTTCCTAAATGAAAATTGAAAGAGATTCATTTGGAGTGTAATGTTGATTGATATATGGGTTGGTGTATGTGTGTTACTAAGGGACCCCTCGACATTCACATAAAGCTCCCATCCTTTTTGTCACACTGGGACCATTCTCCCACTGGTAGTGCTAGCTCAATGCTCATCTACCTCAGCCTCACTTATAAATTTATCTCAAATATTAGTCTGGTTAGTCTTGTATAGAATCATTGATTGGAAATTGGATGTGAGTTTTGGGGAATCTTGATCAACATAGTTAATAAACTGGCAGTATCTTCTGCAAAATTCTTGGTACATCATATGAAGAGAAATTCACTTGGGAAATTAAGGTCCAAGTTAATTGAGCATTTGAGCTAAAAACAATATGCAGGTCAAAATCCAATCCAAGCACTGGTATCTGATTCTTCTCAATCATTTCCTTCATTCTTATATCTTCTTGGAATGGATTTCTAGTAAACAAGCTTCCTCACATAATCGTCCTCTCAAACAACTTTGTTTTGAATTATGAGAAGCCTAGCAACTGGAATTATCAACTAATGTTAATCCTATTTTGATTTACATGATTATTCTTTTGATATCATACATTGAGTCACAGACTAGCTTCATCTAGTATAAACAGCTTCAGTAATGACTTTTTCCTTTGCGTATGATGATAAGATTAGTTTTGACCTAATACCTATCATGATTGATTCCTTATGGTCGTAGCTTACTAGAGTGCCCCTGCTTGAGTAATACCTGAGAAAAATAGAACAGCTTATATAGAAACTGATCTAGTTCATCTGAAATAACTAACAAAGCTTGCGAAACTCATGATCATAAGAAGAATTGTAATGTAGAATCTTGCGTACGTACGTATGCGCTCTTAATTTTTTTTTGACCGAAAGACAGTATTTATTTCATATTTGCAAAGAAGCTAGAAATATAAGACATTCAACTACACCATCATAATTTCTATAAATAAAAAATAAATAAATAAATAAATAATAAAAAAAACTACATCGTCATAACTAAGACACCCTAATAATAATGCAGAACAATAGTAGAACCAATAATACTCAAAACAAGGCTTTAAGTCTCCTTCTCTGAAAACCAACAAGGTCCTTTCATCATCACCAATATTATTCTAAGTTCTAACATATTGCTTTTACATCATCATCATTATTATTATAGAGCGCTAGGACATAAAACAAAAGGGAGAGTACATTATAGACTACTTTGGAGATCAGCTTATTTATGCTTCCTGGACCCTTTCAATTTCTCTGGATCTCTGGAACTTCCAACTGCATATCCTCTATATTCAAATCAACAACATAATGATTTTAGTATCTCTGATTTCTCTCGGTAGGTCATTTTAGACTCTAAGGAGTTATAAATAATTTAGGCCATTTCTCTTTCGGCTTGATTAAAAATACAACCAAATCTTCAACATCAGAACTGCAAAGATCTGCTGTGATTTTTCTATACAGAGTCAATAGCCCTCCCAGTGGTTCTTGCTTTCACAATAATGCAAGGTATGGGAAAATAACCTTATTCAACTATAAAAGCGTACATATTACTTTGAACACAAGTGTAATGTAATTAACTAAAAGCTTAGGCAAATGGGAATTGGGAGCTCATTGTTTTTGTTGCTTTCAAGGTAATGCTGGGGTTTCGGGTGTCATACCAGTCCCATGCTTCCTGCTGAGGATTGGAAAGCTTTTCCCACTTGTGGATTTTCTAAATTAATTTCCCATCTTTTTTACAATTCTTATTTTGGATTTATGGGTAACTTTGTTTCGGATATCCCCCACAAATCCAAAACATATTTGATAATATAACGTAGGACTGTCATGCCTTAAGAAATTGTGATTCAAATTCCAATATAGCTAAGCAGCATCTACAATGAGGGCGCACGGCAGAAGTCATAGAAATTTGATTAGATCTGCTTTTGTAATATATATTTGCTTTCAACTGTGACAGCTTAAGAATCATAATTTCCTCCATCACAACGATGCCTACATTATGGACTTGTCTTACCAGGACTCAACAAAGTTTTTGACATGGCGTTATTTTTACATAGTATTGGGCCATTGGCACATGCTGACACTAGAATTTGTTCTATTAGCTAGGGTTTTGATAGAGAGACGAATTCAATGAACACGAAAAATATAGTTTGGATAGGCTAACACAATTCACATAAGAAAAAGAAATGAATGAACTATCTCACTCCACCCATCTTATATATAAATGATATCAATTTCACTTCTTGATGTCATTGTGTTAGTAATATCAAATAATCAACATGTCCATTGATGAAATGTAAGAAAAGTTATTATGTTGAGCATTTTTTTTGAATGGGCCGGACTCGACTCGTACTACTATCGTTAAGTCTTAGTTAAATTACAAAATACAAAAGGGGACGTAAAGTCTAAACCTCATGTTACAATACGCATAATGAAAACATCCTAAAATTTTATCAAGATTCTCCACAAAGTTTATGTATTCTAAACCATTCTAACAAGCATCAATTAGCATGCAAAGCGTTATGGTGATGTTGCGGAATTGATAACGTTGGAATCCACCACCAATAGACTTGAATCCAGAAGCTTGGTTTTCTTGAATCCACAAAATAATCTGGAATCCACTAAAAGAGTTGAGAAAATATCAAAGGTTTTATTAATATGAAAGATTACGATTACAACTGATTAAGGGTCTTTATATAGGAAAATAAACCCTAGGGCAACTAACAACCAAGCCTAAAAGCCCATAGATTACAAAGAAAACTAAATCCAAAACAAACTTAGAAAAATAAAACATTGGAACAAGTAAATCTGCGTTTTGAGGCCCAAAATGGACTCGGATGGCCGAAAAAGCCCATACGTCAGGGCAAAGCACCGTGTTTGATTTGTATTGCCGTTCTGCTTCTGAAAATGTATCATAATTAGCAATCGGACACAAAATGTCAAATCTGAATCAAACCGGGTTTGGACTTGCAACGATCAATCTGTTCTTCAATTTTTATCGCCATATGTTCCACATCATATGATGTAGAGAACTTCATGTTCTGACTTATTGCATCGATGTGGTGCTGATTGTGAAGAATTAATTAGATGAGGTGGCATAATTCTATTGGTCCTACATATGTGCACCAATCTGAATAATCAAAGTGAAATCTAAGTCAAGAAGGATTGGTTGAACGAAGCAATATAAAAGCCCTATGTTATCATCTATATGCCTCTCTTCCTCTCCTCCTCCCCATTCTTTTAGTATTTTTCTTATTATCATGTTTCATTAGGTTTTTCTTAGTTAGGAGGCTTTTGAAGCCTCTAGACATGATCCATAACATGTTTTGAGATTCAATTTGTTGTCTGATTAATAACATTAATGTTTTGTTTATCGATTTTCCATTGATGAATTCTTTGTGTGTACGTGCATGTGCTTTAGAGTCGGTAAACAAAACCTCAATGTTATTAATCGAAAAACAAATTGAATCTCAAAATATGTTATGGATCATGTCTAGCGCTTCAAAAGCCCCTAACTAAGAAAAACCTAATGAAACATGATAATAAGAAAAACGCAGAAGAATGGGAAGATGAGAGGAAGAGAGGCATAGATGATATATAGCATAGGGCTTTTATATTGCTTCGTTCAACCAATCCTTTTTTACTTAGGTTTCCTTTGAATATTCTAATTGGTGCACATATGTAGGACCAATAGAATTATACCACGTCATTTAATTCTTCACATTCAGCACCACATCGATGCAATAAATCAGAACATGAAGTATAAACTCGTCGATGGGCTTCTCGGTGTGATTTGGGGTTCGAAACACAAATTCTCGTCAAAATTCAAATTCATACGCATATTGACCTTCCGTCAGTAAATAGGCCATAACTCTCTATAAAAATGATATTCACAAACCGTAAAATGCTATGGAAAGAAGATATCCATAGTTTTCCATCGATACAAGCTAGGCTCATCATCCAGTTCGTTTTAAGCTGTCCTCAATGTTCTATTGAAGTCAGCTGAGCTGCAGAGGCAGATTTCTGGATTTTGTTTTTCAATTTCTCTTTTCCTTCTTTTCTTTTTATATGTTTCGAGATATCTAGAAAAAAATAAACAAAGTAAAAATAACTAGAAAAACACACAAAACAACCAAAAAAGTTATTGAGGAATTCGATATAGATAATGTATAGTTATGCTCTTATCAATATGTGTTGGGCAAACATTTAGGTCCAATATCAGTTGGGTGCGTATGCCAGTTAATAGCAGCCATCTCTTGTCTATCAACTTGTTATCAGTATAACATCTTCTTGTCTCGAGCTATCTTGTTTGAATTATAGAGGACCATTAATTAGTTTCAATTTTGTTCTTCGTACAAGAATATGCAAATGCATTGTTGCTTTAAAGAAAATCATTGCTCAACAGATTCATAAAACTCTTGGGAACAACCGAACAAGGTTTGAGTTTCATTAGGAAATCCGTGGAGATAGGTAGTGGTAAAACTAATGCATCATAGCCGAAAAACAAATGCCATATCCAGTGGGCTGATTTATTTGCAATAAAATTGTCTTGCATGGATGAATTAGGTTAATCGATCATGAAGCAAGTTCAGATAATATTGGTCACACTAGCATTCCATCCAGAAGATGTGGAAGGAGATATTCTTCAATACTGCTTCATGGCTTGTATCATAGGAGGGTATCCAAGCTTTTCAACTGGCCCAAAATAAAACGATCAGTGAATCAGCCTTGTGAAAAACTATATCTAGCTAATCAACACAAGAGTAACCACACAGTACAAGAAAGTATCAGAACAAATAGAATGACCCACACTAAAGGCATATTAGACACCTGAACTTCTTTCTTTGTGAGCTACTATTGGGGAAAATATCATGGCAAGCTTTCCAAGCAATAACATGACCCCTCGAACAGCCTTCACATGGAGTATTATAACAGATAGTGTAGGATTCCATGAAGAAAATATATGGCAGCAGAGCCTGTGAACCCTAGGGACCAGCGCTCTTACCACAGTGGCAAAGCACAATGCTATCTTCATCGATATAGGTCCCCTCCATGGCTGCTTGAACCTCTTGGAAAGAGACCCAGGAAAACCTTACACATTTACATGATCAAGCTAAAAGATAAAAGACTCATGGGACCTGGACTCATCACCTCATGAATTATGCTCCATGAGTTATTGTGGACCAGTAAATTGGGCTATCAGGGAATCAAGTTCTGGTCCTGAACGTTAAGAGCTCCCCACGTATTTGGAAACCAGTGGAGCAACCTGGGACCATTGGAGCTCCCGTAACATCTTTATGTTCATTCAACTATTTGTGAGTCTAATTAACTATGGCTACCTGAATGTTTCTGAGTTTTGGCTTCATACAAATTAATGAAGACAATGCACTTGAGTTATGCTATTAGCTAGTTATCCCCAAGAACCAAATTGTTTTCAGCACCTCTCATAATTCAACCTGGGTAAATTTGCAGCTTGAATATATATGTAGTAACTGTGGAAGGGATATAAAATGAAGGTGCCAGATTGGGCACATAATTAAACTGTCCAATATTATCCATTATATTTCCATTACAAAAGAGTTGCTTTGCTTCTGAATGAGCTAGAAGCAACTGCACTGCACACATGCCATGGGAACCTTCTCCAGATAGAAAATTAAAAGACTACTCACACCATCTGTGAACACCACACTAAATAAAAGAGAAAGCGAGAGAGAGAGAAAGAGTGATAATTCTTGAATAATTTGAATCACTTGAATCATCTTTGAATATCTCTAGCTAGCTAGCTAGGTTGCTTCATTTGTACTCCAAGATCATGTTGTTCTCTGGAGCCAAGCCAACACAAGCTCTGAGTATGTTCTCAAGCATTGCCCTCTGCTTTGAGAGTGCATTCACCACTGGTGTACCTGGTGGAACCTGTTTTCAACAACACACCACCCCTATTAATATGGGCATATTTCTACAAGTTTTGGTCACATGTTATTTCTATATAAAATGGTTATTAATCACTCGTTCATGATTCTCATGACAATGTCAATAGATCCACCCCCTGTCCTCACTCATGTGAAGCGGCTATATAATGGTTTCATTCATTAGGAGAATTGAATATCACATCAACTAGTCCCCCTATCCTGGATTAATTTTCCCCTTTCATTTATGGAATCCTCTAAATAACACTAAATTTCAGGAACATAGTCACAGAGAGCTACTGAGGTATATATATAAACCATTAAAATCACTCATATCAGCAAGTGGGAAGAGAATAAATAGTGGACTTACAAGAGGTGCCTTGGTGAGGTAACTTAGAATAGTAGCCACAGGGTGGAAAGAGTGGAACTTTGCCTGTAACATAAAGAGTCATAAAATTTAGGTCAGTATTGTTATGAATTTGATACAAAGTTGGGAACAATGTAATATGTAAATCATTGACTTTTGAGTATCGATCATACCTCAGCTTCAGATTTGAGCTGGATACGAGTGCTCAGCTCAGCAAGCAGAACCAAATCCAGAATGATAGGAGCAGCCAAGAGGGAGTCCTCACAGGTGTTGTGCATCACAATGGTGTTCCTCCCACCCAAGAATATCTCAGATGTGTACTCATCCATAGCTCTCTTGCTATCAGCCACATAGGGCACATACTTGATCACCACAACGTGATCAGGGTGCTCACCAGGCTCGAAGAGGATGCCATTGCTCGACACCATATCATCCACAACATTGCTCTTGGAAATTTCCTTGGACCTGAAGGTTTGCGGAGCTGAAAGGTTCATACCATCATTGTTTCCAAGATGGTTGTAGCTCACAATTGATGTTGGCTTGATACCAGCTCCAACTAGGAAATCAACCAGAACAGATTTCATTTTGGTCTGACCACTCTTAAAGTCATCCCCACCGATCAAAGTATTCCTCCTAATAGCCAAATCAATGAGCCCTGCACCCAAAAAATCATTAGCAATGAAATTACAGTAGAAGTTTTAATTTTTGTATAAAAGGCTATCAAAAGATCACAAGGGTAACTCGCTGGTTAGCTGGCCTACCTGGGACAAATGTGTTTTGTGGGCTTCCATTGATGAAAGGGACATTTTCCATCACACAAGCTATGGCATACAAGGTGGAAGGGGATATCTCAGCTTCATTCTTCTCCACTGAACCCAAAAGGTTCTCAACGGTGTCGTTTAGCCCCTCAATCACACTACTGTACCTCTCAGTGTTGGCAGTCCAAAGCACGACCACCTTGTCCACTTTGTTCTTCTCCTTGAACTCTCTAATTCACCACAAAAAGTAAACCATATATTAGAACAAAGCAAGTACCTTTCATAAAAAAGGTCCACTTATTAACACTACGGGGGTTGTACAAGTTACTTGTACATGATCAAACTGTTTCTTTAAAGTGATTAGCATTGATTTAGACTCTTTAGTACCTAATGTCTTTGATGATCTGTTGGACTTGTTCCTGCTTAGTACCCTTGATCACGTTGTTTGCACGCGAACCTTGATTAGCAGCAATGAAATCAGGGTCATAGATTCCAGGGAGTGGGATCATCGACTCCATGTAAGGCCTGAGCTGCTTTTGCAGATCAATGTCCAGGACTCTAGCCCTGGCCATAGCATCAGCTAAGTTCATGTCACTGATGTCCCAACCCCCAAACACAATGTCATCAGGGTTCACCTGCATACCCAATTTCATTCAATTATCAATTAACTATTTTATTAACTCAACTAAGCAAGTAGGTTATGAATTTAATGATGATTATTAGTTTATTACCATGGGAAGAAGGCTCTTGAATGGAGCATAAATCTCTTCCCCATTGAAAGACCCAACACGAATCGACGAGGCTTGTGTGAGTGAGCCAAAGTAATTGGCCTGTTGCACCTTGTCCTTGGTTGCCCAAGAGATTCCTCTGAAAATTCACATAACCCATATCTTGGACTTAATTAAATATTCACATAGAGACAAACAACTCAGCTGAAGCTGAAACCCTGAACGATATTCAAAAAAAATTAAAACAACCAATGAAATCAAATCCAGGTGGAAGATGACGAAATCGATACTCACTCTCTGTTAGCAATCACACCAGCAGTGAGGGTTGAGCCATTGTTTCCACCCCATCCCACAAGCATTACCCTGTTAATCACAAACCCAAATTACATAACTAATCATTTCGATTTCGTCAAAGAAAGAAACGAAAAAAAATTTCATGAACTGGGTGCAAATACAAACCCTAATTTGGGGACATGCACATCAGTCTTGAATTCGTATTTCACAGACTTGGGCTTAACAATCCACTGATAAGTACCCTTCCTGTTCTCATGAACAAGCTCAGTGGTCTCGTAGGTGTACACAGAATGAATCTCATTCTCAGTGTACTCTACGTTAGGGGACTCGACCTTAAAGCTCTCAATGAACATCTTCTTTTCTGGTTTGTTTTCGCCGGAAAAATGAAAATCTCGCTCTCTCTCTCTCTCTGGGAATGCTACTACTGCCTCTCAATCTCAATCTGCTCTTTCACCTTAGCTCGAGGGCGACGTATTTATAGGGGTGGAGACGCCGCAGCAGCTACACGTGGCGCGACCTCGTGGCCCGTAGTGCCCCTGTATTATTGGCCTTTTGGGTTTAGAGAAGCCTGACCATGCAAAAAACCTAGAAACCCAGATAAAGATTTAATGGAAAATTAAAATGTAGAGGTTGGCACGTGAGAAGGGTTAGCCGCAGCAACCGGTTACGTACACGCGGCGGGATCTGACGAGCCCCAGTTGGATCCACGGTGGAGGAAGGTGCTAGAAAACGGTGGTGACTCGTGAAAGAACTGTCAGCGACGCGCAGTGAGAAGCGTGGGAGTGACACGGTGGAAATGGGTCCGTTCGGTTTGGGGTGATTGGGCATGAGATGAATACGTGGCTTTTTTCGAGTGACACGTAACTGGTGGTGGCAAGGGTGAATTGTAAACTTGTTCAGGTGGCTTTTGTTTATTTATTTATTTTCGCATAAAAATGGAAACATTTTTGTGACAGAAATGGAAAACTCTGTTTTATAATCTAGGGTGGAGGAAGGTGCTAGAAAATTGGTTTTTTTTTTTTTTTTTTTTTTTTTTGAGAGGAACTTGAGGACCCATGCTAACCGGGCTAGCTCCTCAGTTAGAAAATGGTTTCTTTAGGTGAAGTAGAGAAGGCTAGAATTTAAAAATTAAAAATGTGATAGACATTCAAATTTTGAATATTAATTATCCACATTCACAAAGAAAAATATTAATTATCTTGCTTTGCCCTTTGGAGTTGGAACTGTATATGAACATTGAAAAGAGATAGATAATGGGTTTGCAAATCCCTCATTTTAATTGTCAAGAAAATATGTGTCATTAAATTTTTGTTCAAACCATTATACATGAATTATGAACTTCTCATTTGTGTTGTTATCATTTTTTTTACCTCATCAAAATACATTGTTACAATATCGTATTATTAACAATATACAACCTATAGTATCAAGATAATACACCCATCAAGGAGTGTTACTACAAAGAAAAAACTCTAGCGGAAAAAAAAAAAAAACAAGTGTACCTTTCTGACGGCGCGTCTCACGGCGTCATTGTGGACTAAGACAAAAAGGACCAAGTGTCTGATTGTGAGAGGTCTAGTCAAAGAAGAGGTTATGGGGGGATGATGGCGCAAACCAAATTGTCTAGGGACCTTGGCGTTGTGGCATGCAAGTGGAATTGGAGGGCAGACATCGTGGGGGTAGTTTAGAGTTAGGGTGGCATGATCGGAGGTCTATAGGCGGTGACGACAGTGTGCAGGCTTTGCTGGTTTCCTTAGGCTTTTGATATAGTCACCCTGCTTTGAACATGTTCGAGCGACTTTGCTTAATTGGATCTAGGGTGGGGTGGCGCTCCTTGCTTGGGTAATGGCCTTGATGGAAGGCCGGCGGGTTAAATTTCATTTGTGTGGCATCAAGACGCATAATTATTCAAGGTCACCACAAAAGTCTCGCAGCTCTCCCAACTTTCCGGCAAACTCCCTAGAACCAATAATGCTAGTATCTCATTGTCAATCTTCATACCCATTGTCGCCAACTGATTGGCCACATTCTAAACATTATTCAAGTATACAGCAACACTCGGATCCTCATTGAACTTCATGTGTAATATCCTAGATTTTCATATCAATTTTCCTTGTATTATTCCCTTATTTAATGAAGGATTATTTATGGAAATTCTTGGGGTTATGTGAAGTTGAAGTTTCGGGAGTTTATTTAAAGTACTTTGACTTTTGAGAGGCCAAAAGTTGACTTTATTTTTCGTAAGTTATCTTCGAAAACTTCCTTCATGAAAGTTGTAGAGTTTGTCGATACGAGTTCGTAGACATGCGGCACGCCTGAAACGGATGTCGTATGAAGAAGTTATGTTCAGAGGAAGTTTGTTTCCGGGTTTGGAAAGAGTATAAGTAGAAAAATGTGTGTGGGATGTTTTTGGGAACCCTAAAAACAAAATCAGCCTCTATTTTCTCTCTTCCCTCTCTTTTCTCTCTTCTCTCTCTTCTCTCTCTTCCTCTCCCGAGCTCCCCCCGAACTCTCACTTTCTCCGGCCGAGTTCTCCTCATCCGGCCACCAAACCAGACGCCACCGGTCTCGTTCGACTCCCACAAGTGCTCTCTTCAAGGCTGGGCAGCTGCTGCTCGGTGTGGCACGCTGGCACCGGAGCTGTGTTGCCGGAAAGAAGGTTGTTGTGCCACCGGTTGAAACCGCCGTATACGGCGGCGACGAAGGGCGTCCTTAGGTGAGTCTTGATCCCCTCTTCCTCCTAGTAGTGTCTAGGCATAGATTGAAGCAAGTTTTTGAGGTTTTGAGGCCGATTTTGCAGGTTTTGGAATTGATTTTCTGGTCACGGTTCGGGACGGTTTCCGGCCGGTTCCGGCCAAAATTGGTCGAAGTCTCAGGTATGAAAGTTGTTCCCCTTGATTCAAGCTTCAACTTTGCTGTTGGGAGTTTTCTCAAATTCGAAAGTTTGGGGTGGCGCGTGGGGCCCACTCGCCGTCGCCTGTGGCGGCGCGTCCGGCTGAGTTGCAGCCCTAGTTTCCTGTGGTTAGGTAGTCCTTACTGCTGTGAGCTTGTTGAGTGGTAGTATGGCTAGTTTTTAAGAAATGTTGGCATGCTAGGACTTAAGTTTATTGGTGTTGGTTTGGTTGGGTTAGAGTTTAGGTTTTGAAGAGTTGAGGCAGCTCTATTGTGTCGTTGAGTTCAACGACTTTGGGAAGTTGTCCTCCCTTGGGTTAAGGGTTAGTTTAAGGGTATTGTGTCATCCTTCAATACCTTGGTTTCTAAGGTTTTTAATTGTGTGATTTTAGGTGATTTGTGATTTTGTGATTGGCTTGCTTTCGTTGTGTTGGGGGTTTTGCAGCAAGATTTCTAGGTGAGTAAATCTCACCAAGGTTCACTTTTGAACCAAATTTAATTATGGTCATGTGATGATGATAATGATGATGATGTTGGATTTAATATTATGCTTTTAATTGTTTTTAAAAATATATGAGCTTGATCGCCAACGGCTCAAAGGTAAGGTAAAACAAGTTTTCTTTATGTGCTATTTTGAGATTCATGTGATCATGAGTTTATTGATTATTTATAGATTATTCTTGTGGAATATCTATATTTTGTTCAGGTAAATATTTCCATGTGAAATGATAGAATTAATGATGTGATATTGTGTGGTTGAGAATAATGATGTGATATTGTGTTGTTGAGGTTAATGTTGTGATATTGTGATTTTTTGATAAATAGCCAAACCGGGTTCCAAGTCCTTAATTGAGTGATTGGTTGCGGTTAAGTTGCTATTTATCATTTTTGTGTTTGATATTAGACAGTCAAACCGGGTTCCAAGCCTTTGGCCGGGTGATTGGTTGCGGTTAGGAATAGGAGCTCTAGTCCGTCTGTCAGTGTAGGTCATGGGAGATACTGTATGGTATCTAGGACCCATGGGTACACATAGTGTTGTTGTAGGTCATGAGGGGTATTTTATTAAATATCTAGGACTCATTGGTACTTTTCTTGGGTAATGTATTGGATGTGTGTTTTTCTTTAATTATGGATCCAATCTCTCTTGTGGAATATTGGATGTGATAAATATTGTGTTATTTTTAAGTTTACTCATACGAGCTTTTTAGCTTACCGGGTTTGTTGTTTACAACCCGGTGGACCAATTCTTGGTGTAGGGGTTAGACCTGCAGGTGAGGATCAGCAGGGTTGAGATGGAGGCTTAGTGGCAGGGTTTTTTGTTGGGTTTTGGTTGTTCATTATTTTTATATATATATATATTGGGATAGACAATATTAAACTCATGTGAGCGTCTCATTTTCTTGACTCTCGAGTTTATGTAAACAAGGAAATGTAATATTTAACTCAATATGGACTTGTGTGTAGATTTTACTTTCCGCATTGAGTTTAGTTTCATTGAAATTTTGTTGAAACAAGTTTTGGGATTATATTATTTTAAGGGATATTATGCCAAAATTTTTGAAAATTTGCTTTCGAAAATTTTCGAAAATTGGGGTGTGACATCATGTTGACTATCTCTTTAATAAGGGATGCTTTCTTCGCAGCGGTCTTCCTCTTAAAGAGGTATTCCAATTTCTTCTAGCGTTCTTCCGCATTAGCTTCTTTCGATGCATGGTGAAAGACACAATCATCCACCCATTGTGTTATATATCGTGCCAATGGCTTTCTCGTGTAACTTTTACCACTTGTCATCTATCATATCCCCAGGCTTGCCAGCCACACCTTCATTAGGCTCATGCATATCCTGACAATAAAGGATCGTTATCCTCCATTCTTGGCTTCCACGTCACCTAATTCGTGTGGGTGAGTTTGATCATTGTGTTTTTTGCTTCACTCATCCTGACAACACCGAACCTGCTGAACCAAATCTTGGATCCCTAGACGAACTAAGCTCTTGATACCACTATTGTGAATTCGGTCAATAAGTGTGTCGAAATACACAAATAAGTACAACAAGCCAAGAAAAGACAAAAGAAACAACCACAAACAAAAAAACACAGATTTAAGGTGTGGCTGGCAAGCGTGGCGATATGACGGATAACAAGTGATGACCGGCGAAAGTTACATCGGAAAGCCATTGGCACGATAAGACTATGGGTGGATAATTTCGTCTTTCACTATGTGTCGAAAGAAACTGATGCGCAAGAACTCTAGAAGAAATTGGAATCCCTTTATGAGAAGAAGACTGCTGTGAAGAAAGCATTCCTTATCAAAAAGATAATTAACATGAAGTTCAATGAGGATGTGAGTGTTGTATACTTGAATAATTTTCAAAATGTGACTAATCAATAGGCGAAAATAGGTATGAAGATTGACGATGAGATGCTAGCATTGTTGTTGTTAGGGACTTTGCTAGAAAATTAGGAGACTTTCGTGGTGACCTTGAGTAACTCGGTCAATGAGCGAGTGTGTCGAACTAGCCAAACAAGCATAGCAAGCCAAGAGAAACAACTACTGATAAAAGAACACAAAGAGCACAAAATTAAGGTGGTTCAACAAAACTTTTACCTACGTCCAAATAGCATAACACTCTTCTACTATATTAATTATGGTTACACCATAAAGAATAAGAAATCAAGGATTCTCTCTTCACTTCCTATCTCTCTACTCTCTACCCTCTCTCACCCTTTAATTGAGAGTAGTATACACTTTGCTCTTTGTCTCTGCGACACAACACCAAAAGCAGAACCCCTCCTTATGTATATAGCCATAATGATATCAGCTTTCTTCACCAATAGGAATTCTAATCTTATTAGTGGTAGGAAACCTCCTACGTCTCTGTTATCAACAAGGAATACTGGTACACCATGCATCATCAATAAAGATATCATTTCCTTATTGGAACACCATTCATCAGTAGGAAACCAAAACCTACTCGGTAAAATTTCTCATACTACAAGACAAGATATCTTAGAAAAAACACATGAGCTGAAAACCTGACACCTTGCTCATTAAATAGTCCTAGTTTTTTTTTTTTTTGGAGAAGAATTAAATAGTCCTAGTTGTATCCTATAAGACTTACTAAAGATATGAGATCATACCAAAATATAAAATATAATTATGGATTCCTTAACACTACTAGAATAAAGGACTTAGGTGACGAACATGTTTCGTCGCCTAAATGCTCATTTTCGTCGCCTAAGTTTTCACGCGACGAAAGGTTCGTCGCCTAACAATCGTCGCATCAGCATGGATCCATAAGAACTTAGGCGACGAATAAAAAAGAATGGTCATCTGAGTATCCATTTAGGCGACTATTTATGCATCGTCGCATAAGTCTAAGGTGAGGAAAATGAACACATTCAAGCGTTGAAAGTAAATGACGGACAATGATATTTTGTCGCCTAAGAAACCTTTAGCCGACGGAATAAGTTTCATCTCCTAAGTTCTTAGTCGACGAAAGTTAAAGTATTTAAAATAATTTAATATTTTTTAAATTAATTTAAAATTAATTAATTAAATTTTATTTTTATTATTTAAGTTTTATTTTTTAGTTTCAATTTCTTTGCTTTTCCTTTTAATTTATTTTCCTTTCAATTTTTTTTTGGTCTGAAACCCACCACCCATTCCATCACCGCCCCAAATTCCACCACAGAACTCAGTCCCACCTAGAATTTGCTCTGGGCACCTAACTTCCATGATCCGGCAAGCTTACCTAACTTCCACCACACTAAATCCGGCAAGCTTACCCAGTTTGCACGCACAAAACCCTCCACCAACCCAACGCCTCCAACCTTGAGTGCTGCCCCAAGCGCGCCTTGACGACCTAGTTCTCTTTGGATCCCAAAGCCATCGGCAGCGAACTCGACCGGTGCGTCTCCACCTACACAACCCTTCTCTCCCTGATACAGCACGTCTCCACCTTCGATCCAGCAACGACGCTCCAACTCTGCACCTTTGATCCAGCTCTGTCGACCCCCTGCTAACCCTCCACCGGCTACAGCCCCAATTTCGATATGCTCCTGTTCGGTCCAATCCGGCAGCCCAACCCCGCCTCCATTGAACAAGTGCCGACAACGTCTCCAACCACCACCGACCTTGCTCGCCACTCCTGCCCGGATCTCACCCGGCTTCTCTATCCCCAAGCTGCACTGCCCTAGCTTCCGTGCCGATTGCCCAGCCCAGAGCTTCAACGGCTTCTCTGCGATTTATGTGGTGACGGTGGTGATGGGTGGCTTCTCACCCACGGTTGGGACGTGTATGGCCAGATTTCGGGTTTCTGTGGTGACGGTGGTGGTGGGTGGTGACAGAGATGGCTTGATGAAAGGAGAGGAGGAGATGGGTTGTGTGACTTGTGTATGTGGTGGGAAGGAAGAAGTAATTAAAGATGAAGGAGAGAAAGTTTTAGGGATCGGATAATAGAGATCCTTAGATCTAACTATTTAGGTGTCAATCAACGGCTTAAAAGTCGATCCGCGCCTTGCAATTCTATTGGATGCTAACTTAGGCGATGAAACTGACTTATTTCATCTCCTAAGTATCGTGCCAATTAATTCAGTAATTTAATTATATTTATTATCAGTTTTATTTATTGAATTATATAATTATAGTATTGAATTAATTTAAGTAGTTAATCAGTTAATAATGATATTCTATCATTAATTTTATGCTAAAATTAATTTGGAAATGAAAAAGATTATAGAAGTTTAGAAGATGTTATATGTAGACTAAAGTGGTATAACATTAGTAGGCACGTTGTGGTTCCGATGGCTAAATTTCACAAAATGAAAATTCAACTGTATGATATAATCAGAATACTGAAATACGGCTATGGAAAAAAATTCACCTGTTTTCGATAAGGTTTGGGTCTCGATTCACACGGTCAAACCTAAACCAACGCCATTTAATTATTACGTGAAAACGCTCTTACCTACCCCTATATGACCTAGTTTGGTTGATTCTTCCACACACAAAACTCTCACATTGATGAGATCTAACCACCCATGTAAAAATTTAGGAACGTTCATCTCCCGACGATAAGGCTCCCCATAGGGAAACATAAACGTAAATAGGGTTGACCGCTTCTACCGGGGACCAAACGTTACCGGAAATATGTGATTTTTCAACCATAGTCGTATTTCATCATACCGATCACATCCTATTTCACATGATTTTTCAAAATATTGCTTCTTATATATAGTTGGTTCACAAATATGTACACTTGCATATAACCTACTAAACAAGTTATACCACATTAGTAGGCACATTGTGGTTCCGATGGCTAGATTTTATAAAATGAAAATTCAACAGTATGATATGATCAGTATACTTAAATACGGTTATGAAAAAAAATTCACCTGTTTTCGATAAGATTTGGGTCTCGATTCATACAGTCAAACCTAAACCAACGTCAATTATTACACGAAAACGCTCTTATATACCCCTATATGGCCTAGTTTGGTTGATTCTTCCACACACAAAACTCTCACATTGATGAGATCTAACCATCTATGTAAAAATTTAGGGACGTTCACCTCCCGACAATAAAGCTCCCCATAGGGAAGCATAAACGTAAATGGTGTTGACCGCTTTTATCGGGGACCAAACGTTATCGGAAATATGTGATTTTTCAACCATAGCCGTATTTCATCATACCGATCACATCCTATTTCACATGATTTTTGATTCCTATATATAGTTGGTTCATAAAGATGTACACTTACATATAACCTACTAAACAAGTTGTATCACATTAGTAGGCACATTGTGGTTCCGATGGCTAGATTTTATAAAATGAAAATTCAACAGTATGATATGATCAGTATACTTAAATACGGTTATGAAAAAAAATTCACCTGTTTTCGATAAGATTTGGGTCTCGATTCATACAGTCAAACCTAAACCAACGTCAATTATTACACGAAAACGCTCTTATATACCCCTATATGGCCTAGTTTGGTTGATTCTTCCACACACAAAACTCTCACATTGATGAGATCTAACCATCTATGTAAAAATTTAGGGACGTTCACCTCCCGACAATAAAGCTCCCCATAGGGAAGCATAAACGTAAATGGTGTTGACCGCTTTTATCGGGGACCAAACGTTATCGGAAATATGTGATTTTTCAACCATAGCCGTATTTCATCATACCGATCACATCCTATTTCACATGATTTTTGAAAATATTTCTTCCTATATATAGTTGGTTCATAAAGATGAGATTATAAAGTGAGTTTACTTAGGCGACGAACACTTTTCGTCGCTAAGAACTACTTTTGTCACCTAAGCTAAACTTGCGACGAAACAATATGTTCGTCACCTCAGTGGTTGATAGTTTAGGCAGCGTTGTCGCCTTAATGTCTAGCAAGGCAACGAAAATAGTATGAGTCATTCTTTTGTCTCCTTGGTAATCTAAGGCGATGAACCATTATTTTGTTCATCGCCTAAATTATTTTGTTCGTCACCTAAGTGATTTTAGGCGACGAATGAAGTTTTTGACGCCTAACTACTTACCTAGGCGACGAAAATGTTGTCGTCGCCTAAGTCATTTATTCTAGTAGTGGAATAGAGAATATATGTAATATTATCTACATATTACAATATTGCATTCCTTATAAAACTCGTAATAATTAGATTAGGTTTAATCAATTGCTTAAACTACAAGTCATATAATATTGTTAAATTCCACATTAATCTCTTGGTCCCGGTATGCAAACTCTGTCCTAACAAAGAGGTGAGCTGTTTGCTTGATCAAATGGACGCACATCCTCCTAACGATAGGATAAAATTGAGTGTTGCCAGATTGAATTTCAAGTGGCAATATGGTGGTAAAGTTGTGCAATTTGTAATGATACTTATTCGTTATAGAGTTATCTCCCGATATGTCACCGCTATGTCGAAACAAATTGAGTAGTCATTAATGCACTTTTAATTTGTGCTTGTTAGAATACATAGACTTTGTGGGAGATCAAGCTTGTATTGTTTTAGGATGTTCTCATTATGTTTATTGTAATATGGAGTTTAGGCTCTGTGGATGACACTTTTGATTAAGGGCGTACGGCAGTGAGATAAGCATGGCTGAGCCCAAAAATGTTGTCCCCTTCGTCTGAGTTAGCAAAAACTAGGCTCAGAAAGCTTCAAAGGATTGAGAATCCTAGGAAGCTTGCTGCTGTGTACTTCCCGACGTCACTTTCTTCATTAACGGCAGTGATCTGTAACTGCGTTTCTTTCAATGAAGGACTTAGCAAAATGTTCATGGCGTGGCAGCTAAAAAAGCATGAGTTGCAGAAGAAGAGATCCCGACTGTGATTTAAAGAAGGGTATGGATATGGGGAATGGCTTGGCTGGGACTTGCTTGGGTTTGCATATCTGGGTCTTTGGGTTGTTCTTTGAATTTGAATTGGTTAATAGGATTGGATAAGGGCTTGAGAGAGAAGCATGGTGGGAGAGATGGCAGAAGAGGAGTACTAGAGGGCTTGCTATGCTCCTTTTTTCTCCTCTCTTGTATGGTTGATAACAGCAGCTATTTATAAGCTGGAGGTTTGAATGTTTTTACTACTGGGTAAAGGAATGGGTTAAAAGCATATATTGGATTTTGTAATGTATTTTGTATGTCAGGTTATGTCTAAAGCTGTTGATTGCATGTGGACTAGGCTTTGAAAGGTGTGAAAGTGAAATAGGCTTTGGCATATTTCCTACGTGAAATCTGTTGCTGAGATTTTGTTGCTGGGAGTGCTTTTGCGTGAGATATTGTGTTGCTGGGAAAATGTTTTATTATGTGGCTGGGATTAAGAATCCTATGTTAAAATGGATCTTATAAGGTTTGCGCTTGGCTTTTGGGTCTCTCTTCTTCATTTATCTGTATTAAGAGTTAGGTTATTAGGCATGAATTTCGGTCTCAAGTCTGAAATTACCAACTATCCTAAAACTAATAACGGACCTCATACAATTTTGTTACCTTCCACACCACACTCATTCTTGTAAGCCCCAAGTGCATGAATGTGGCTTGGGTCCACGTGCATGACATGATGTTTGCAAGTAGAATTCGGCTTAAAACATTAATCGGGGTTGACGAATTAATTGGGTCTGCTAACTAGATTTTTAGGCCTCAACAGGCTCTATGTCCCCTCATGTATTCTATAATTTCATTAATCAAGGCTTAAGGGCAGCCGCACTAGTCTCATTTCAAAAAAAAAAAAAAAAGACATCGTATTATCGTGTTATCGTATTACATTGTTATCATTTCATCCTATAATTTAAAGAAAATTCTACAATATGTTAATGTTTATGAATAATGTGATGTATCAACTTTGTAAATTGAGTTCTCAATTAAGGAACATTAGTCCTCGAAGTTGTAATATGAATCCTTAAAGTGGTAAAATATGTGCTGAAAACGGTAATTGAGTCCGCAAAGTGATTAAAAAAAAGTTGTTACAACTTTAAGGACTCAATTATCATTTTAAGGACAAATGAGGACTAATGTTGTAACTAATTTTTTTTTTACAACTTGATATACTCATATTACAACTTTGAGGACTAATATTACTACTTTGAGGACTCAAATATTACTACTTTGAAGACTCAATTACCACTTTAAGGACAAATGAGGACTAATGTTGTAACTAATTTTTTTTTACAACTTTAACGACTCATATTACAACTTTGACTCTTTGAGGACTAAAATTATTACTTTGAGGACTCATTCTACAACTTGAGGACAAAGTTAATGCATCACATGCATTAACACACCTTAACCTTACCTATAATTTAATTATATAAGAGTGGATGAGAGACACTAGCAATTTAATTTTTTGGTAATGATGCAATTCAGTAAAAATAGGTAAAAGCCTAAAGATGGTATCTTAACTCACAATTTAAGTTAAGATGCTATCGTGTAGAGCTTACAAGTCTTCGATTCTCCTTGTATGGGACCAAAATCATTCCAATATACGTACCAAGAACTTGTACTTAATGAAACACATGCAAAGATTCACTTATCTGAATTTACACAATTGTTAGTTATCCAATAATAGAAATTCTAGACCCTAAATTTCGATCTAGAAGTCTAAATTACAAGATTTACAAATGTGGAAAACGTTTACCACTCTTTGTACGTAGCATCACTAGCATGTATTGTTACTAATCTCACACTTAATTTCTAAAAGCTCCAAAAGCTCCAAAAGGTTACATACTTTAAAGCGAAAGTATATGGTAGAATGATTTGGTAAAGGATGCGATTCAATAATTCTAGAGATGAAAGGCACTAAAGGAAATGATTGAAGTGACTAGACTCAATGAAAAGGAAGTGAAGAAGGAAATGAAGGCCATATAATTACAGCAGTAGTATTGTCTTTGTCATGGTGATAGGTACAGATCAAAGGTCGACTAAGACTCCCTGGCTCCATATCTGAATCCTCTCACGGCCACGAAATGGATTTGTGGTCATATGCTCTGCACCATGCATGGCTCGATCCATGCGCACATCGAGTGGTCTTCCTCCGCCGAGAACTCCATGGAAATGCTTTCTTCATTGCCACGCGGTGCTGCTACACCATAGTTCTTCATCTTTTGGGTTTCCACACTTCTGGAAAATCCTTTATGTGCTAATTTTATTTATTTTAGCTATTATTGTTATCCACATTCCACGTATCCCATGAATGTAAACTACATACATACGAACTTGTAAGTTGTGACCTAGCTTTCATGGCATCGATTTTGTTTTTTGTTTTGTTATCAGTCGAGATCACACTGTTTCTTCAAAAACTAATCCATTTTGTTTAAATAACCTACCAATAACAACTTACTATATATCATAACTTATCATACTACATCCCACTTATTCTTGTTAATTCTATCAAATACAATAGGTATCTAGCTTGCGGCGTTTTTGTCATATGATCTGGTCCACATTTTGTGTTGAGCTTGTTCCTAATTGATTACAATATATATCGATGAATGCAGGATTTACATCTACATCAAATTAAAGTATTGTCCCTTTGGGACACGATAGGTCATTACAGTGCTGTTATTATCTGTATCAACATCCTCAAAACTTATTGGCTAGCTTAGCTCTTCAATTTTCTTTCCATTTTGGTTGTTTTCAAGGTGTAAAATATCTAAAATACTCTTGATATTTTATCGAAATTTTTATTTTTTACAATTATCGATATTAATTTTCATATCTTTTCAATATTTTATATTTAGTCTATTTTTTGTCGAATATACAACTTTTAGATAAAATTTGGTAAAATTTTCATCGATATTCGATATTATCTCGATTTATCCATAAAGATTTCTTTTTTCTGAACCATCGAAATTTCCATGATCGTCGATATTTTACTCTTTGGTTGTTTTAATATGGAAATTTTCTTTGTGGCCTGAAAAGCTGCATGTGTTGGGGTTTAAACATGTCTCATCATCTTCTAGACCCTTCTTATCAAAGAGCCTATACGCTTAGGAAACTAGAATGCGTCTACCAAAAACTCAATCATAGATTCACAGAGAGAGTCCCTCACTCCTTCTCCCGGTCGAAAACTGTGACGATCGACCTCGATACCGTGTGTCAGTCTAAGAGAGGGAGCGTTTATGAAGGAGTGTGCGCCTCTTCTTATGTCTACTGTTTTCTAAACTTAAACCTGGCTTTCTGGAACAGCCTTATATATGCAAAGGAGAGAGGCCTCACGAAGATTGAAGTGGAAGGGGATTCCGAACTAATTATCGATGTAGTTAATGGTGTTTCTCACCCCCCCTTGGAGACTTCTCAAACTCTGGCGTGCTATCAAATATTTGAGTAGCTCATTGAGTCCATTTGTTTCTCACATGTGTTCAGAGAAGCTAATTTTGTTGTCAATGCTCTTGCTAATATAGGCCGGGTCCGGTTCAAGGGACATTAAATTTGACACAAATTTTGACACTAATTGTTAACCATTAGATTTTAAAACATTGAATGGTCAAGATTAATCTTAAATATGATGTCAACATATTACTAATTGATGTGGCAAGTGACGTGGTATTACTTGGTTTAATAACAAATCAAATTAAAAGAAAAGAAGGAAAAATCACACTTTAAAATCTGGAAAACAAAATCTAATTTTTACTATTAAAAGAAGAAGAACAAGATCGACAGAAAAAAAAAAACCCTAATTTCCAAACTTTGTTGGTATTTCCAGACATTTGAGTTGTTGTAGTGTTCTCCCAAAGAGTATACTAGGGCTTCTTCTATTCATTATATTCTTGATCTGTAGGTTCGATCATCACTTTGAGCTGAATTTAAAGAAGAATTTCATATATATTTGATATGTCTAACAACATCAAATTTCCGATTCGAGTAAATACAAAATCATCACAAAAATTTGAGCCAAGGATTCAAATCCGATGGAATGGATGATAACATCCGGCAAGTGGCAACTTTGTTATTTTACCAAGGAATTAAGCTAAAGTAAATTAGAGTGAGGATTTTGCTACTGTGTTTGATGCACGCTAAACTAAAACAAAAGAAGACAAATGTATGATCTTGTTCTTCTTCTTTTAATCTTGTTTTCCAGATTTTAAAATGTGATTTTTCATTCTTTTCTTTTAATTTGATTTGTTATTAAACTAGGTAATACCACGTCACTTGCCACATCAATTAGTAATATGTTGACATCATATTTATGATTGATCTAGACCAGTCATTGTTTTAAAATCTAATGACTAACAATTAGTGTCAAAATTTATGTCAAATTTAATGTCTCTTGAACCGGACCCATATGGGCCATAAATCAGATATGTGTGGTCTTTGGGTGGAGAAAGTTCCCCCAGAGACATCTTTATCCTTGTCACTCGATTGTATGAACATTGAGTGCGTTCGAGACATTTCTATTTAGTTATTTCTTTTCCCTATCAAAAAATAAAAAATAATAATAACACGTGCGTACGACCTACTTGTATTATATGTTGACAGTAACACTGAACTCACTTAAAATTGACAAACAATGTTGTTATCCTATGACCATATTCCGACCTAGGAGAAGAAGCTCATGCATGGACTTATCTTACTTCACCATGGACGAGTCACATCATCGTATTAAAGCATTTGCACCATATATGGGCAAATTCATGATGAATTTGTTGCTATAGTATTGTATAGTGATCGATTTAGCATTAAACTTTAATAAATGTTTTCTTGTGAAGTTCTACTTGCATATATGAATCTGAGATTTAAAACAAGACTAAAAAAATTACAATCCGAAATCTCCAGTGTAATGTTATTGATCAAGTTATCACTCAGCAATTTAGTACGTCAAATTGTATGAATAAATGAGAGAGAGATACTCTGTGGAGATAAGACAGCGGAGGAAAGATGATCGAATTCATGATTCATCTACATGCATGATATATACTAAACTAAAGATTCCCGGTACAAATATGTGAGATGCATGCAAACAATAATTGTGAGGCTCAGGTTCAATGGCAGGTTTGAACTTAGCATGAAGAACACAGGTACACCAATAATGTGTTTAGACCTGTCAAGAAGGTGGTGGGTCTTTGAGTCCTGGGGCAAAACTTTTCAGGAAAGGGGTTTGGAATCTTGTAGTGATTATACTGTCGAATTGGAAAACTGGGGAAGTTTGTTTGTGCTTTTTAGTGCACGTTCTGGACAGTTCTCCAATACCTTTGGTGAAGTTAAATCCCGTGATCGAGGTCGTGTTTTCTTTTGCTTGCATGGTTCAATTATTATCCACACCTATATGTGATTTGCTATATAGCTTGTTTGTTTTACAACGTTTTACAACAAGGACAGAAGAAAATGAAGACAGAAAAGATAAGAAAGATGCTTTCATAGTGCAGAATCTGGAAAGCATATACTTATGCAGACCCCATGAATTTTTCTGGGCATGAATCTGGATAAGTATACTGATGGCAACTATATATGGATTCATGAAAATGGTGCTGTGAACATGCATGTTTTGAAAATGGAGCTGTGAGAAGCATCTCTTGGAAACTAGCCAATTCTGGGCAAACGGCTCAAGTAGTTCCTAATGTTCACTTGACGATTACTATTGAACAAGTTCACTTCCCCTAATTTGCCTAACGAGCGAGAGATCTCTCTTAACTAATTAGTTTCCTGTAGTAATTTTTACAGCACACACAAAATCTTTAGGTAAATAAGTTTCGTAAGATAAATTTTTGTCTAATTAAGCAATGCAAATTCAGTTGAAGTTCTTAATCTTTTCGGTTTTGACAAGCCACAGCGATTGATCATTGCTAGGTTATCTTTTCGACCACAGCAAGTTCTCGACCTCAAAATATTTCAGGAAACCTATAGCTAGCTAGTTCTGGAAGGCTCTGGTTCTTTTCAAATGAAAGGTATAGGCGTCTCCTGTCTCCATATATGATCTAATGCATGTGAATGCTCTGCACGCAAGTATGGTATATACACATCGCTGTAGAAGTACATAATTTGTTTTCATCTTCTGTCAGTTTACCTTTTGGCTAGCTTGGAGAATTCTAGCCCCGGCCCAATGTTTTCCATATGTTTTTGAAAAGAATGTTTTCCAGATGTTACTGTCTTGCCAATTTGGTTATATCAGAGGCGGCTCCACAAGAGATACTGATTCCAACTTTGCTATTTATCACACGCGAATATTTGACCGGGGAATTTTATTAGGTGTTTACATATATGTGATACCCACATTTATTGATATGACAAAAAAATTGTTGTCAATGTGGTAAATTGAGTCCTGTGTTGCACGGACACTCCACACCCTTGGAGTGTCAGAGTGTCGGACACTCCGACACGCCGACATGGCAAAATACGTGTCCGACACACCACGTGGCGTGTCCGAAAAAGTTGACTTTTCGGACACGTCTCGGACACGTTGACCGGCCCCGACACGGCATTGCGACACGCCACGTCAGCGCACATCCCACCACCACCAGTCCGCCACTCCTGCCGCCGAACACAGCAGCTGCACACACTGCCCAAAATCCCAAATTCCTCAAAACTCCACCAACAACGAATTCAAGTCTCTACAATCTCTCAAACCAATTCAATATACCAATTCAAAAGCCAGAAATGGATCAAAACACCTCCACCACCGCCGGAAAATTTAGAAACTTCTCCTGTTCGATTCTCCCTCACCTGACCTTGTCTCGACAAGCTGAAGTCACAGGGACGTCGAGGATGAGGAGACAAAGCTATCCACACCGGTGAGAGGCGTCGACGCTGTCGGAATCGGAAACTCGCCGACGAACCCAGAAAAGTTTTCCTTCTTTGAATCTCTCTCTCCTCAGCTTCCCATGGAAATCCAATACCAAAGCGACGTCGGGGAGGACGAGAGGAAGCTACCAATACCGGTCACGCTCGCCGCCGTGGCTGGAATCACGAACTCGACCGGAAACCCAATCGCCTTCTCTCCTCCTTTTCTCTCTCACCAGAGCTCCACTTTTCAAACTGGAATCACAGGGAGGTCGGGGATGACGAGCCGGACCCGTGGCCACCGGTTGGACGCCGAGAGACCGCCGGATGAGGAGGAGCAGTCGGCGTCGTTGCAGAGCAGTCGAGACCAAGGTCGGTCTGGGCTTGAGCTGATCCACTCCTACCTCTATATATCTCAAATCCAACGGCCCAGATCCAACCACCAATATTTCTATTTTTAATTAAATTTTTGGATAATACCAACTTCCAAAAATCATTAAAAATAGCTCCGATGCTTCGAAAAATCTCACGAATTCGTAACAACGTCTAGTTTAATCCTATGGGCTCAAAAGACAAAATTTGACAAACCAAAAATTTGAATAATTTTCGAAAGCCACAAAGAATTGAAAGAATAATTGAAATCGAAATAAAATAACTCGAAAATTAATTTTCTTTTTAAAAAATAGAAAAACCGAAATTTCGGGATATTACAGATTATGGATATGATAATTATATTAGTTCATCTTCTTGTCTATTAGGTGGTACTGTGCTAGAGATTGCCCTGTTTGAAAACAAGCCACTGCTCAAGTTTGTTTTTCTTTAATGTTATGTTTTAGGTGCTAGAGGTCTGCTGTTTTTAATGTTATTAGTTATGCACTTGACTTATTTCTTATGGTTATGAAATACATTTAATTTAGAACTTTATTTGTTAATGTAATGAACTTATTTCATATTTTAGTATATTTTTTTATTTATTAAAAATACATAAATATATAATTTGTTTGCCGTGTCGCCGTGTCGTGTCGTGTCGTGTCGCCGTGTCCGTGTCCGTGTCCGTGCAACTTAAATTGAGTCATAACTTATGTAATTTTGTTCTATTAAGGTAATTACTCAATTTATGACTTTTATAAGTTTGTGAACAAATTGTTGTTGATGTGATAACTTGATTTAATTATATGTAAATGTGTAAAACAAATATTGTAAATTTGTTGTCACTGTTGTCAATTTGGTTCAAATAAATTGTAATTTTTTTTTTTCAGGTGGTGGTAAATTAGGGTATGAGATACATGTGGGTACCATAACCAACCCATGCGCGCTTACACAAACCGTTATAATAACATTAAGGTTGGACAAGCCGAGGTAAGGACAGAAAGCCATGCCAATGGCAATTAAGGACATGAGCAGTAATGTTGATGAATGCAGATATTTTGGGAAGTTTTTATATGATTAGAAAGATTGGGGAGTTGCTGATAAAAATTGGATGAAGAAGAAGTTTGTCCGTGAGAATTGGATATGGGAAAGTGGATTTTTCAGTTGAGCCAATTGCGAAGCAGACGTCTTTGGGGGATTCTTAGGTATTAGGAGCAGATTAATTTGGAACTTTCACCACTCAAGTTATATGTCATATTACGATTCTGTTAATGTCACACCGGCCCCGGCGTTACACACAAGCACACGTACATGGTTTCATGTTAATTCAAAGTCCTTTCCCAGCAATAAGGTCAATTATATATATATATATATATATATGAAGAAAGGAAAATAAAGAAAAGAAAACAAGAACATATTCAAGTGGTCTTGGACTGTCTTGTGGATTAATGTTATGGTTTTATATATATGCACCCAGTAAACAAACAAATCCATTTTTGATGGATAATTAGGGGTGGGCAAAAAACCCGCGTTGGCAAAAAAGACCGGACCGGACCGGCCGGCCCGACCGGGTCAGGCCGGGTTTTTTGACGGTCCCTCGTTGTGTTTTTGTCTATTTAGGCCGGGCCCTGATGTACCCTGACCGGTCCCGGGCCCTAATTTTGAGTGTGTTGTTAGGCCTGAAAACCCGGTGTCCAATGTGTCATTTAGCTATTGGTTAATTTTAGAGAGCTTATACTAGTAGTATAGGTCCAACTACACAAGATTATGACAAATTTGAGTAAACCAACCCGGCCCTAAGTCAAACTCTCATTAGTCATTACTGCGGTCAGCGGCTCAGCGCCTCTCTTCTTCCTCTTGACGACGCTGTCGACGCAGCTCTCAGCCTCTCTGGACTCTGGTTGTCCGGCCTCCGCACATTTCTTCCTACCAACGACGCGCCTCTCTGGTTCTTCAACCTGCGAGCCTCTCTCAGTCTCTGATTCTTCGTCCTGCTCTCATCTTTGATTCTCCGTCTTGCCGTTCCTGCGCACCTCTTTGGTTCTCCGCCCTAGTTGCCCACCGCCTCCGGTAAGCCTTCGCTTCCATCTCTCTTACTCTCAAATCTCATTCCCTATCTCAATCGATTGTGAATTTGTGATTTTGGACTTAATGATTGTGGAGTTGTGGTTGTGTTAAATTGTTATTGACTTAATGATTCATTCCCTCTCTTCCTCGATTATTATTCCGATTTCATACCTTGACTTTTCCATTTCATAATTAAGTAACAGAGGCTTGTTACTTTTACCTGTTTTTGATTTCATATTGTTAATGTCTTAATGAGTTAATGCTGCTGGAGTGCTGGTTGAAATGGTTAGATACTTAGATATTTTGGTGATTTTGGACTGGTGGTTTTGGAGTTGTGTTTATGCAGGTTTGACGTTTGAGATGTCGTCATCTTCTTCACAATATGGTTGTCATTCAGTCAGTAGTGATACTGACAGTGGGTGTTACAACTCAGGATATGACATGGAAGAAGTACCAGGTGAGACTCAAATCGGGAATGATTTTGTTACGACGGAGGCTGAGATGCCTGAGAACAAGGAGCTAGAACCAGAAGCTCCAATTGAGGTAGTAGAGGAAGCACCAGTAGCAACTGAGATTTCGCGGGGTGTGCCAAAAAGAAGAAGAAGAGGTTCTGCATCAACTAGGCCTAAGCTTGCTTCTAAGCTGACTTCAATGGTGTGGCAGCACTTTTCGAAGTATGACAGAGAACTCTTTACTCAACTAGATGGGAAGAAAGTGCACACGAGGCATGAGAAACGTGCACTTTTCGTGCATTGTGGCGCTGACCTCAAAGTGGATTCTTCCTTTAACGACACAAGCACTTTGCGTAGGCATATTCAAAAAGTATGCAAGAAGTATGCTGGTAGGGAAAGTATAGATGATGGACAAGCTGTGATTGCTGGGGATGGTGAAGCCGAACCTGAAATGGAACTACAGAAAGTGTGGACCAATGACCGTTGTGTGCAAGCTGCTCGTTAGATGATAATGATTGATGAGCTGCCATTCAGCCATGTTGAGAATGAAAGGTTTAGGCATTTTTGTAAGGTGGTTGTCCCGCAATTCACTCCACCATCTAGGAGATCAGTAGTAAGGTGCTTCTAGAAGTTGTATGAGGTGAAGAAAGAGGAGCTTAGGAAAGTGTTAAGTAGTCACAGGTTGTGCTTAACGACAGATACTTGGACTTGAATTCAGAACATCAACTATATGGTGTTGACGGCGCACTTTATAGATGCTGGTTGGAATTTGCACAAGAGGATCATCAACTTTTGTTTGATGTGTGATTCCTAATCATAAAGGCACAACAATAGGAAAGATTTTAGAATCTTGTCTGCTGCGTTGGAGGATAGATAAGGTGTTGACTATCTCGGTCGATAATGCAAGTGCAAATAAAGTGGCGATAGAGTATGTTAAAGGGGAAAATGGCTGCATGGAAAGACCCCTCGGTGTTTGAAGGAAATCACCTTCATGTGAGGTGTTTGGCTCACATCTTGAACATCATAGTAAAAGCTGGTTTGTCCTTAATGGATAAAAGTTGTGCAGCAATTAGGAATGCAGTCAAATATATTAGAAGTAGTTCTAATAGATTGGACGTGTTCAAGATGTGCATGGAGAAGGAGACATTAGAAGGGAATATAGAAACTGAAAAAATACCAGCGCTTGATCTTCCAACAAGATGGAATTCTACATTTTTAATGCTGGACATAGCTTTAGATGTGAGGCCAGCTTTTGAAAGGATGGCTGCAGAGGAAATGAACAAGTATAGAAGCTATTTTGATGAAGAAGATGAGCTTGATGAGGAAGAAGAACAAGATTATGTTCCGGTGACACCAACTACAAGAAAAAAAGAGTTGGACCACCACAAGATGAGGATTGGGAAAAAGGCTGAGATTTTTGNGTTGATCTTGAGGGTTTTTTANGATGTGACAATGAGGATGAGTATGACTAAACACCCCACTGCTCATAAAGCATTTCATGACATTGTAGCAAATAG
>NC_020491.1:13930687-13936664 GCF_000184155.1 Fragaria vesca subsp. vesca
CTATGACATTGTAGCAATAGAAGGGGGAGATTTAATGCACTTTTTTCGCCTACTGCTAGAACTAGAAGTGAAGTTGAATTGTTGATGTTGAAGATGGCAGAAAAGATACTTGCCAAGTTTAGAAAATATTTTGGACGTATTGAAGACATGAATCAGTTGTTGTTGGTTGCATTGGTATTGGATCCTAGGTTCAAGCTGAAGAACATATCTCATACTTACCTACAAGTGCTCCATTATTCACCTGAGGAAGCAAAAGCCAAGGCCAACTCTGTTAAGGAGCTCTTGGTATCCTTAACTGACATCTATAGAGCATCAACCAATGCATCAACCAATGACAATGCATCTTCTAAGAGCAGCACTGCAGCAAGTGTCATTTCCGGCACCACAAAAGCAACAACCTCATCTTCCAAGTCGAAGAAGTCCAGGGCTGTAAAGATGTCAGGAAAAATGGCCGACTTGTTGGAAGGTAGTACCTACTGTGTGTTTGTACTTTATAGTTTTCTATTGTGTGATCGATGAGTATTATAGTTTATAACTTTATATGCTACTTTCAATGTTACTGTGTCACTGTGTGATGTATTATGTTTTTGCTGTAGGGTGGCAAAAAGCTCTAGCTGAATCCGACGAGGTTGTTGTTGAGAGTGAAGTTGATAGATACCTACTTGATCCAATCGAGGTTCCAAAAACATAATACATCACACAGTGACAAATCTTGCACTTGTGGCAAAGGATGTACTTGCTATCCAAGTCAGCACCGTTGCATCCGAGTCCTCCTTCTCTATTGGAGGTAGAGTGACTGACCCTTTTAGGAGTTCTTTAACTCCTAAAACAATGGAAGCATTGCTTTGCTTGCAAAATTGGATAAAGAAAAAGGATCAATCCGAAATTGAGTATTATCCAAGCCAAGAAGAGATTGAATTTTATGAAAAGATGGAAAGAGGTATGTTTGCATCATTGCATGAATCAGTTTTCTACTTTACATCTTTACTGTTGCATATTGCATTATTTAGATTTTATTATTATTATCAATTGGACTTGATTTGTTTCATTCTTTCGAACTTTGTTTTAGATGAAGCAAAGCGAAAGGCAAAGGAAAAGAAGGCAAAGGGAAGGGGAAAAGGAAAGCTTATGGCTGTATCAGATTCAGAAACAGAAAGTGAAGATGAAGTTGTGGCGGCAGCTACACCCTCACAGCCCAAGAAAGCAGCAAAAGTTGCTAAAAAAAGTCACACAGCAGGTCTTTCTGCTTGTCGAGGTGTAACATCATAAAAAAAAACTCTTCCACCTGCTACTGTCCGATCTGTCCCTACTGATGTCCAAGCCAGGTCCCAGCGTGCAAAACTGAAACAAATGGTTCTTGCAACGAAAAAATCAAAAGGTATAATTTGATTAATTTGTTTACTGTGTTTTTAGTTTGCATCAACAAGTTGGTTGATTTTGGTAGAATTTTATATTCATGTTTGCATCATTAACTTGTAGGGAGAAGATGAAGGGAAAGAAAGGTAGACTGCTAGAGCTCTTACAAATTTGCTATTGGAAATTGTGGAGAATTGGGCATGTTGCTTCTTGTTTCTTGTTTTTATTTATGTTACCAACTTACCAATCTGCATTTGAAAGTTGAAACTTTAATTTGCTATGAAACAATGAAATTTTGGTTAGTGGTTTAGTTTATGTTTGTGAATTGTGAGGTACTGAGTTGTGACTGACTGACTGAGAGTTTATGGCAGTTGGTTTGCCGTTTGCAATTGCATATTGCCTATTTTCAGACTTTGACATGTTAACATGTTGCAAATTTATTTTTGCTTCTATTGCCGACTTGCTGAGTGGCTTTATTCCTCTTTTATGACTTAATCAGTTGATAACTTGATTGATTGCTGCCTTCAGTGCCTACTGCATGACATGATTGAGATTGACATCATCAGAATTAGTTTGCATCAGTAGCATCAGTGCATCACTGCATCTAGTTACTGGCTTACTGTGCTTTTGCATAATTTCATTTACAAGTTGATTTTTTGCAATTGTGAGAGACTAAGAGATGAGATTATGAGATTAGAATGCATATTATGCAATTGTTGTAACTTCTATTCAGTAAATTTTGAGAATACAACAGGAATGTGTATATCAGGTTCTTACAGAATTTGGGCCCGAAAATCGGAAAGCCGGGCCCGGTTTTTGACGGTTCGGGTTTTGGCCGGTCCTTCATTTTTTAAGATCAAAGCCTGTCCCGGGTTAACAACAACCAGTCCAGGCCCAGTCTTTGAAAAAAGTGTCCCGGTCTGGGCCCGAGCCCAGCCCTATGGATATTCTTAGACCCAATACAGAACTATTTGATGTTATCAGAATCTCTTCAAGTCTTATCCTCCGTGCACCAGTGCATGGTTGCGGCCTATCGGTTGGACGTACATTCTCTATAGTACTCGACAGATATAAAGGTTCATGACAATGCCACAATACATAAAGTTAACAAACAGATTGATAAACAAATAAATGTACATCTTTGCACTTTGGTTTGATCCATTGAATCGATATTAGGTCCCGAATCTACTTAAGATATGATATCCAATTCTATATGTTAAGTTGACCTATGATCAATGGTGCCATCATGATACGAATTACCTAGGTGATGCTACTAATAGCGGAATTATTAATAGCACTAAAACACACAGGTAACGTAGGTCGAAGAAAATATATTCCTCTCTTATTATTGTGCAAAAGGGTACAATGATTATTGTCTAATGCCTTCTCTCACAATAACACTCTAGCTCTCTGATTCGCTCTCTTCTAAACAGATGTTGTTTCTGTTTCACTCTGGTCTCAACAGATGTAGTCTCTGTTTCACTCTAGTCTCTAGAACTAAGCTAGGCACCTCTATTTATAGAGTCTAACTCTATAAATCCTTATCTAACTTGGAAACTACTCATTAACTAAGTTAGACAACTATTCCTTTTCAAGCTAGAAAACTATGTACTTAACTAACTTGGAGAAGGAATCACTAATTCCTAAAAGCTAAAGGATACACCTGTATCATGGCTCCCCCTTTTAGGAACTTAAACTCCCGTTTAAGTTAAAACTGGAGATTAGGAAACTCAAGAGTTCCCTTTTCTTTGCTGAACCATTTAGCTTTGCTTGGAACCTGACCTACACGCCCAATGCGGAACACTGTACGCTCCCTTCGACGCGTCGTAGCCACTTGCTGCTCCAAAATGCAATCTTCTAGCAATGGATCCTCTTTAAGGCGCTCTTTACTCAGCCTTAACCATACTAAGCCGCTAATACCAAAGTTACAAGGTACCTGATGTTTATCATGTCTGGCCTTGTACTTTGCTTGTGGCTTCTGCAATTTTGCTTTCTCAACATCTTGACTTGAGTGCCCTTCATGTGGACGTGTCAACAAGACAAATTTCCTACAACCATTGACTAATCTTTTAGCCTGAGTTGCTGCTACCAAGCTTGCCTCTGGTGAGAGGGGTGCCGCCCGGATAACGAATCGTTGTCCGTCTTTCGTAAATGTGTACTTCTGAGCCTTCCTTTCGTAGATAGCATCTCTATCCCATAAGTAAGGATTTCCTAGAATCACCTGACAAACATTTAATGGCACCACATCACATGTCACTTCGTCGATATAAGATTCATGAAGAGCAAACTTAAATGTACATTGACTGGTAATGCTTAGTCTTGTGTCCTTCTGAATCCACCCTAATGGATATGGCTTCGGATGATTGACCGTTTGAAGACCTAACTTGTGAACCAAAGCTTCCGAGATAAGGTTCTTTTGACTTCCCGGATCTACGATGGCATCAACTAAACTGGTCTTCACCTGCAGCTTTACAACAAAAAGCTACTCCCTGCGGTTCTCGTTGTCATTCCCTAACTGTGTTCCTGCCATAAGATATAGCTTTGCATTTGGTTCTGTCATTCCTGGAACTTCTTTTACCTCGCTGGTGATTAATGTTGTCTTCTTCCTCTCCTCCTTGTGCCGTAATACTCTTGGCTTAAGGTGAGGGAACTTTACCCAACACTTATCTGCCACGTGGCCTGTTCCTTTGCAGTGACTGCAAGATTTACCATCTGACTCGCCTTTCTTCTGCTCCTCCTTGTTGGCATAGAAAACATTTGACTTACCCCCAGTCTGTTTTCCATCTCCCTTGGTTTCGTTCTTCCTGAACTTCTTCTCAACGGCGATGGCATTTTCGATAGCTTCTTCAACGGATTGTACCGTGAACAAACTCAACTCCCTTTGCATGTACTCATGTAGTCCTGCTTTGTACTTCGTAAATACCGAATACTCCGTCAAGGATATATCTAGAACCATAGCTTGATTCTGGAATTCGGTAGTGTACTCTTGTACGGACTGATTGATTTTCTGACGCAAGTTATGCCACTTGTGCCAACGTTCCTCCAGAAACCCTACTGGATAGAACTTCTTTCTAAGCAATTCTTTAAATTGCTTCCACGACACTACCTCCTCATCACTATTCCTCCGGTAGGACTTCCACCAAGTTAAAGCATGAGATGATAGTTTCAGAGTCGCACAGGTGATCTTCTCTTGCGATGTAAAACAATGGAACGTAAAATATGTGTCAAGCCGCTCAATCCAGTCGTCCAACTTGTCAACATTGACGCTGCCATCGTACATCGGAACTTCAATCTTGAAATCAATCTTTAAGTTTCGAAAAGAACTCCTTCCTTCTTGTTGCGAGGTTTTGCTGGCAGTGTCAAACTCGTCATCTGATCCCTTCTTTGCTTGTTTTTCTTCCGACTCTGAATTCGTTTCCTTCGGCTTCTCCGGTGATTCCTTCAATAGCAACTGTTTGATGAGACCGGTCAATTCTGCAATTGCAGTGTTTGACGCAGCCATCTGCTTCTCCAACATAGCAAGTCTTTCTTTCTCTGGTGTTTCATCACCCATCTTCTTTCCTCTTGATCTTGTGGTATTTTCCAAAGACACAAGAGATTTTCCTAGCTTTCTGTAAAGTGAACAAGTTAGGACCATACACCACAAGACTCCCCACGGATACGGTTAGCTCTGATTACCAACTTGATATGAATTACCTAGGTGATGCTACTAATAGCGGAATTATTAATAGCACTAAAACACACAGGTAACGTAGGTCGAAGAAAATATATTCCTCTCTTATTATTGTGCAAAAGGGTACAATGATTATTGTCTAATGCCTTCTCTCAAAATAACACTCTAGCTCTCTGATTCGCTCTCATCTAAACAGATGTTGTTTCTGTTTCACTCTGGTCTCAACAGATGTAGTCTCTGTTTCACTCTGGTCTCTAGAACTAAGCTAGGCACCTCTATTTATAGAGTCTAACTCTATAAATCCTTATCTAACTTGGAAACTACTTATTAACTAAGTTAGACAACTATTCCTTTACAAGCTAGAAAACTATGTACTTAACTAACTTGGAGAAGGAATCACTACTTCATAAAAGCTACACTACCAGGACTAGCACTTTAGCCGACGAAAGATTTTCGTCGGCCTGTCAGCTTAATTCGTCGGCTAAGATTTCGTCGGGAAAAGGTTGTCTGTGGTGACTTTAGCTGACGACACATGTAGAAATCGTCGGCTATAGTCCAGAGTTTAGACGACGAAAAAATGTCGTCGGTTGTAGTCCAAACTTTAGCCGACGAAAAAAATTTAAGGTATTCGTCGGCTATAATCTAGAGTTTAGCCGACGAAAAACATGTCGTCGGTTATTTCTCCGACTTTAGCCGACGAATAATTTAAAATATTCGTCGGCTAAAGTTTGTAATAAAAAAATAAAAACATCTATAGCCGACGAAATATAGTTTATTTCGTCGGCTTTATAGGGATTTAGCCGACGAATTAAAGCGTATTTCGTTGGCTAAAACTTATTTTAAAAAAAATAAAAACTTTAGCCGACGAATTAAGGAGTTTTTGTCGGCTATAAGTCCATTCCAAGAAAAAAAAAAAACCCCGAAATTTCTGAATTACCATTCCAAGCA
>NC_020491.1:13937735-13939171 GCF_000184155.1 Fragaria vesca subsp. vesca
ACCGGGAGAGGGAGGGAGGAGGGAGGAGGCCGGGACCGGGAGAGGGAGGGAGGGAGGAGGGAGGAGGCGGAGACGGGAGAGGGATAATTAGAAGGGAGGAGGGAGGAGGGAGGAGGCTAGGGTTTCGCAGTTAAACCCGAAAACTTTAGCCGACGAAATAATTATTTCGTTGGCTAAAGCTACGAATTTCGTCGGCTATACATCAATTCGTCGGCTAAACCTTCTAAATTCGTCGGCTAAAACTTTGAAATTCGTCGGCTAAACTTTATAAATTCGTCGGCTAAACCTTTGAAATTCGTCGGCTAACCTTTGAAATTCGTCGGTTAAAAGTATTTTTATACATTTGACACATTGTGATTGTGATGATCAAACTTGAGAAAAATAAATCCGACCGTCAGATCTGACCATCATGATAAAATACATGTATGGGAAAAAATTCAACATGATCCGACAAGAATAAGGGCTCGATCCGGACGGTCAATCTCGTAAGCCAAACCCCTAAACGCACGGAAAAGGTCGTTCGACGATCTAAATTACGTATTTTGGCCGGACCTCCAACTGAAAATAGTTTTAAATCGATGACACGCAACAAGTCGTATAAAAATAACCACCGAATAAAGGGCTACTCATAGGGGGAAAGAATGAAAAATTGCATTGACCGCAACTATCGGCACCGAATATTTACCGGAATAGTGTGATTTTTAAACCGTGGATGTATTTCAACATTCTCGTCATATCTTATTTCATGACCTTTTGGCGTTTGAAGGTTTTACGTATAGTTTGTTTTTGAAACGGAACATTTACATAACACTTGGTAAACAAGTTATACACATTAGTATGCATGTTGTGATTGTGATGATCAAACTTGAGAAAAATAAATCCGACCGTCAGATCTGACCATTATGACAAAATACAAGTATGGGAAAAAATTCAACTTGATCCGACAAGAATAGGGGCTCGATCCGGACGGTCAATCTCGTAAGTCAAACCCCTAAACGCACGGAAAAGGTCGTTCGACCGTCTAAATTACGTATTTTGGCCGGACCTCCAACTGAAAATAGTTTTAAACCCATGAGACGCAAGAAGTCGTCTAAAAATTTTACGGAAAATAACAACCGAAGATAGGGCTATAATAGGTAATAGAAAAATTTTAGGGTTTAGCCAACGAATACCCTAACGTATTCGTCGGCTATAGTATGTAATTAAAAAATTAAAAAATAACTAAAGCCGACGAAATATTAGGTTATTCGTCGGCTAAAACTTTATTAGCCGACGAAATACACTATAATTCGTCGGCTAAGATGATTTTAGCCGACGAAATACACTATATTTCGTCGGCTAAGATGGTTTTAGCCGACGAAATACACTATAATTCGTCGGCTAAGATGGTTTTAGCCGACGAAATACACTATAATTTGTTCGGCTAAGATGGTTTT
>NC_020491.1:13939191-13942937 GCF_000184155.1 Fragaria vesca subsp. vesca
GAATTCGCACCGAACGACCCGCTTTAAAATTATTAAGGCGAACGGTAGAGGAGTTAGGAATACCTATTGCGTTGGGCTCTTGATACGCAACATCCTCTTCCTCGTCTTCGGCCTCTCCAAGTGTAGCCGCCCGGTAAATGTTTCGAGGGTGCACAAGGTTGACTACTTTCCACGCGTCACCCTTAGCAAGGTCATCAAGATAAAACACTTGTTTTACCGATGTGGCAAAAACGAACGGGTCATCTTCGTAAGAACTTGTAGCAGTGTTCACCGATAATATTCCGTACTGATCGGTCTTCATGCTCTGCGGCCTAGTATCAAACCATCTACACTTGAAGAGGTGCACTGTCATGCCTTACCCATAAACGAGTTCCACCACTGAATGGAGAACACCGTAATAGTCAATTCCATTCCGCCCACCATGTGCCATGACACCAGAATTCTGTGTTCCCCTTCTGCTGTCTCTTTGTTCGCATATAAATTGCACGCCATTCACCTAGAAGTCTTAGTTCGCATATAAATTGCACATCGGATAAACTCTTGACATTATCGGTTTCATCGCTAGAAGTCTTAGTTCGTGCAAACAATTTGGATGACCATCAAATTGAATATGGTTCATCTGCAACCAACCATTCAACTGTAAATATGGATAATTATGCAATAAACATAAACACGTACAGAAAAATTAAATTACGTACCCAGCCGCCAAAATAATCTGCGAACTCCCTGTTATGGTACTCGAGATCACCTTGAATGTCTGGACAATATAGATGGATGTCTTTCCAGTATTCAACTTCTGGACAGTTAATCAATACCCACCAGTGGGCAATGACTAGCTCATGTGGTTGCAAATTGTAGGAGTCTGACAAAATTCCATACACTTCAACATCACTGGAGACTATGGAAAGATTGAACTTCGGTACATCTACCGGCATGGTTTGCGGATTTTCCTTCAACGCTCCTAAAGACAACTTCATGTAGGTGACGCACTCGTGCGCAATATATGCTTCAGCTATACATCCTTCAGGCGCGGATTTATTAGCCATATAATCTTTGTAGTCTCTAAGTTGCCTGTAAATAAAGTTGCAAAATGTTATGATTATTAAACATGTATATATATTGAGGAATTTCAGGTGTAAAAAACGTACCTTTCCATGGGATACATCCAAGTGTAGTGTACTGGACCGGTAAGCAACAATTGCTCGGGAAGATGGATCATCAGGTGAGGCATGATGTCAAAAAAATTTGGAGGAAATATCCTCTCAAATTTACACATGATATAAATGATGTCCTCTTGCATTTCTCGGAGGTTAGATTTTTTCACTTCCCGTGTGCATAACTTCTGGAAAAATCTTGCCAACGATACTAAAGGCTCCACCACCTGACGGGGAAGGAACGGTCGAATGAAAACAGGGAAGAGACGTTGTAGCAGGATATGACAGTCATGACTCTTCAACCCGTACATCTTATTGTCCCGGAAGTTCACACACCGGGCTATATTTCCTGCATAGCCTGAAGGATACTTCACACAACTCATCCACCTGAAAATTAGGTTCTTCTGGTCAGGCTTCACGGTGTAAGGAGCTTGAGGTCATTTTTTTCTTCCCTTCTTTCAACCACAGATGTCTTCTTAATTGTCATTTTTTTTTAGATCAATGCGTGCCTTAGGACCGTCTTTCGTCTTCCCCTCCAAGTTCAGCACTGTGCCCACCACACTGTCGCAAACATTCTTTTCTATGTGCATCACATCTAGGTAGTGCCTGATCAACAACTTACTCCAGTATGGGAGTTCCCAGAATATGCTCTTATGTGTCCAGAATTTGTACCTATCGGGTCTTTCAGGTATTGCCGCCACAATGTTGGGATGATTGCTGAGCTGCCCAAAATCGTACTCATTATGCACTGCTAAAATTTTTTCCCCCGCCCATCTTCTGGGAGGCACACCGTTTTCTATGGTCCCATCAAATGCCTGTGCATCGAGCCGCCATTCGTGATCATATGGAAGGAGAGTACGGTGACCCAATTTGCATATCTTGTTGCAATGACTGCTGCTCCCCTCATCGCTAAGGCACTCTGGACAAGCCTTGTATCCCCTAACAACGTTGCCCGACAACATCTCACGGGCAGGAAAATCACTGATGGTACCAACAACCATGACATGCATCTGGAACATCTCGTGCGTGTACTTATCATAAGTGGGATGACCAACGTCCCACAAAAATTTAAGCTCTTCAATCAAAGGTCTCAAATACACATCAAGACACTTCCCTGGATAACCGGGCCCCGGAATCAACAAACTCAACATATTGTATTCCTTCTTCATGCACATCCATAGGGGAAGGTTGTACGGTACCAAAATCACCGGCCATACACTGTATTGAAGACTCATGTTGCCAAAAGGGTTGAACCCGTCGGATGAGAGCCCGAGCCTCACATTCCGGACCTTTGACGCAAAATGAGGAAACTCCTTGTCTATATGCTTCTAAGCCTCCCCGTCAGCAGGGTGTATAAGGGTATCTTCGTCATGCAATTCCCTATCAGCGTGCCATCTCATAGCTTCGGCCGTGTGTGAAGACATGTACAACCGCTCCAACCTATCCCTCAAAGGGAAATACCGAAGTATCTTTACAGGTGTCCTGTTGCCTGCAGGAGTCAGCTTATATCTGTCAGTGTGACATACCGGACATGCGTCAAGGCCACTAAGGTCATTCCCTTCTGGATCTTTACCCCAAAAGAGAACGCAGTCATATCTGCATGCATGGATCTTGATGTAGGAAAGCCCAAGATTTTTCAGGATACATCGGACCTTATGATGAGTGGTAGGAAGACGATGACCGTGAGGCAGCATCGAAGCAGTGTACTGTAGATAATCATTAACAGTTTTCACAGTCGATTTAGTCTCAACTTTAATCTTCATTACGTCCATCACACTTTCAAGAACGGTCTTCTGACAATCGGGGTACACAGGGGTCTGTTGGAAAGCAAGCAGTTTGTTGTACTTATTAATACCAGCAGTGTTGACAGCTCTAGGGAAGGGCTGCACCGGGTCAGGCATATACTGTCCTTGAGCGCATACACCGCTCTCATACGGAAACATGTCGTTAATGAAGACCGTTGTTGGATCGTTGCATGTACTGCCCGTCTCAGAAAATTGGACATGATCATGCGGACCCCCAGATGATGTTTCACCGTGATATAACCAACATGTGCACTTCTCCCAAAACCCGTTACTCTTCAGGTGCTGTCATACTTTGTCAATCGCAAATCGATGCATATCGTTGCGACACTGACATTTTGTGCACGGGCAATAGAAAATTGTATTCCCGTTAGCATTAGCCAGCGCATATTCCAGAAAACTCATAATTCCTTTACCATATCTTTTGTCCCATTTTGGAAGCGAAATCCAACTCTTATCCATATCCTGAAAATATAACAAAATATATATGTATAACGCTAGCTAATTATTAATTAAATTCTATGCCATATATAAAATTTTAATTCATTTATATATATTCTACGTACTACAACTAATTAATTGATAACAAATTAATTAACACACATATATATATATATAGATATACTTAATTAATAATTACATAACAATATTATATATATCAACATCATCACAAAATCATCATCAACAACTTCATACCATCAACACAATATTATAAATTAATTAACATATATATATATATATCTACTACTTATTAACAACAACTTCATATATATTATCAAATCATCAACCA
>NC_020491.1:13942957-13949889 GCF_000184155.1 Fragaria vesca subsp. vesca
CGTCGGCTAAAGTTGACTATAGCCGACGAAGGAAAATTTCGTCGGCTAAAGTCTACTTTAGCCAACGAAAAAATTGATTCGTCGGCCTGTTTTTTTTTTTTTCGTCGGCTAAAGTCTTTCTTCTGGTAGTGCTAAAGGATACACCTGTATCACATCAACATATATATGTTACAATACTATGCCTTATCATGTATCATTTCGTTGGTTTCTAAATCATTCTTCATTTTATCTCTTTAATTTGCTACCAAACAACAAAATAATGCGTCAATAATGTGTCATATAAATCATTCTTGACCCAACCATTGATCTCTTCGTCACTTCGTGTGTATCACTTCATGTGTATTTGTAATTATGCATGTATTGTCTATGAAGGAAAAATACTTGCGTCCGAACTAGTATGTACATGTGCATCTGGACTTTCTCTAATTTATATAATTTTATCAATGTAAATCATAAGTGATCAAAAGTTGAATTAACCAACAAAGATCACATTTGCAAAAAAAATCAATTATAAATTAACAAAAATCATTTTCTCAACCAGATGTATCAAACAACTAACAGATCGAAGTTAGTCGCTGGATCGGATTTGCTGAGATTACTTAAAGATCGAATTAGTGGAGTGCGTACGTACTTCCCATGCCTAGTGTATCAAACTTGAACTTGAAGAGCTAATTGTGCAAATTAATCCTACGCAACAACTTGATATTCAAGGGCACATTATCTTATTGCTTATGCTCTTATCTTCTTGATTTCTTTAGTTAGGAGACTGACCACCTCTTGATTTAAATTAAACCCCAGCTGCCATCAGTAGAAGTTTCCTGGCAAACAGTATTTGGTTTTGGTAATAATCAAAGACTAACAACAACGGGTAAATAGCTACATTGAGAAGGCGGCCGGCAGAGAGACACGTTTCTATAAACAATGAAAAACTCCTGCAAGATTCCAATTCCAGCAAAATATATCTTAATTGGTCGACTTGGCTAGGGATTTGAATATAACTGACGTTGTTTATGATGGTTAGATTTTGTTGGTTTCAGAAATGCTAGGTATATGCACGCCCAGATAATTTCAGCTACTTGATTGACCAACTCAGCCAGCAACCGGAAAAGGAAGAAGAAGAAGAAGAAGAAGAAGAAGAAAAAGAAGCAGACAGCTATAAACAATGAAATGAATTGGTCGTTGGACCCAAATGATTTCGTAGATTGTTTTTCAAATATTTAAATCTTTGGTAAATCTGTTTTTTTGTGTTGTCTTGTAGGAAGAGATTGCTTAATTAGTCGTTCATGGTGGGAAGCTAATCTCATTCCTGTTCAAACTAAAGAACTGCTAATTAGATTCAAGCTTTGCTAGAGTCATCGTTATTCTCAACAATGTTCATGCCGTGTGTTGTGCTAAGGTGAGTTTGACACCAAATCACTCGAATTAACCAGCAGTATTTCACACGAACTCATAAAATACATCGATCACTTTCCTCAAATACATATGATGAATATACGTATTTCAAAGATATTATTTCTAAATAAAAGAAATTAATGTAGGTCGACGACGAAAACATGATACGATTTGGAAATACATTATATATATTAGTGTCAACTTATTAATCACGGCGAATTAAACTAAGTGTAAATGTGTTAGTATTTGATGACATTGAACGGAAATGATAAACATGCATGCAGTGGCGGATCCAGGATCTTGAACATGTCTAGGCTAATTTTATAAGTGCATAATTTTTTTACTGGTTATCAGGAATTACAACATCTATAATATGTTTTGACAAATCTGAGCTGAGAAAATAGGGTAGTGAAAATGGCCTTCTATAGCATATTTGTCCAAAATTTAGAGACATTTGACCAACAATTTTGGATTTTGAACATTTATAAACACTATAAACATGCATAAACCTTTGTTGTATTAAACATAAACATTGAATTTCAAGAATCAAACCACCATTAGTCCATATTGTTTACTCAATCACCAACTCTCTATGTTACTTCGATCTTCACACTTACTTTACAGTACACCAAATACTCATCTCATCTTAATCATCACTTTCCTCGATGACTGTATCCTTCTCTTCTGCATGTCCGAGGAGGTGAGGAACTGGTTGAAGAAAACACTTTTTCTTTGTTTGTTTTGGCTACTCTAGATTGATGGCTGTATATATATAACTTGGGATACTTTGGGCAGAAATCTTGTCTAGGCTGCAGCCCATGCAACCTTAGACATAGATCCGCCCCTGCATGCATGATCATGATAGATACAAGTTGCAATTACCATCCCTGATCTTGATCTATAAAGTTATTAGGTTTTAGGTGTATTGTGAATTGGATTATTAGAAAAATGTGGTTTAGATATGAGCTATTTGAAATCTCACATCGAGGCATTTTGTGTCAAACCTCATACCTGTTTTTCCACTGGATGACTAAAGTAAGGGGAGTATCGGTATTATTAGACCCGTGTGTGTAGGACATACGAGACCCGTCGGCTGCTTCCGCTTAACAAAACCAAACTTAATACTATAAACATTATCGATACGATATATAGGGTCAATCAATCAAAGGCAGTACTACAGCCAACAACTGCGAGGAAACCACCACTCAAAGGCAATGACATAGACTTAATTCCAAAATCTTCATTCAAAGGTCACAATTAAGAAAAGTTAATCGAAGTGTTGCCCTAAATATTATATCGTTTTGATTCATATATAAATTCCAAGCATTGGCTGTCAACCCTTCCACATACATATCACAGTCTCTCCTTCCTTCTTTCTTCCTTCACAGACGCAAATGAACATGGAAATCTCCTTCCAAATCACCAATCCTAAGCTAGAGAAGATGGTTTCAATGCCATCGAACCAGAAAGCCTATATTTCATGCAGATCTCATGGTGGGTTAGCCATGCACAAAAAGAACAAGGCCAGCAACTTTTACGATTTGCTTTCACTCGGTTCTGAGAATAACAATAAGGTTGGCTTGCATGAGATAAAGAAAGCATACAGAAACATGGCCCTTCAGCTTCACCCTGATGTTGTCCCTCCCTCTGCAAAAGAGGAGTCAACCAGACGATTCATCGAGCTTCAAAAGGCATATGAAACACTTTCAGACCCGGTTTCACGTCAAATTTACGATTACCAGTTGGGTTTGGGGATCTCATCGGTAGGGTGGGGAGTGGATGAATCATGTATGGATCAGGTGAATAGATCCATGTTCAGCAAGGAAGTGTGGGAAGAACAACTTCGGGGACTGCATAAGAGGTCTCAAACTCGAACGGGGAGGAAACACTATAGGCCGATGTAGGATTTGTTTCATTGTTTTATGTCATTTTTCTGAATATTATTTCGATTCATAAAGTTGCAATATAGATTGATGAAGCTATTTGCACACCTTATTCTTTTATTCACACATCTCATCTATCATTTTTATTATTAAAACTCAATTTTATTTACAAACTACCTCCTTGAGTTCATTTCATCATTGACTCTCATCATAAATGGGTGTGTCAGTGCCTAAATAGAAGAAAAAAAAAATAAGTGTGAATATAATACCACAAAAGTGAAAAGTGATCAAAGATAATGAGAATCCAGCGTTGTAGACCTAGATATCCACCATGTTAGCTAGGTTCAAATGTTCTCTTGGCACCAACATACACTAGTATCGGTTACTCGATACATAGATAATTTACTTATGTTACACAATAACCATATGCCTATAACACGAGTTAGATGTAAGTGTTGGGGTTTATGGATTTTAATTTCGGTGCAATATATGGTTTTCAACATGAGGATGTAATTTTAGGGGTACTGTGACCGTCTTTAATAATGCTGTTATTTGCAAACTTGCTTGGAAAATCATTACTCAACCCAACAATTGGTGGGTTCAAATTGTTACTCGTAAATACCTATGTGTTAACTTTGTTTACTGCTACCACAAAAGCTTCTAACTCTTTGGCATGGAAAGGAATTCTTGATGCCAGGCCTCTTCTTTTGCACAAAATGCGTTGGATTTTAGGAAATGATGAAGATATTAATTTTTGGTTATTTAATTGGTGCTTCCCTTTTCCCCTCCTAAATCTAGTTCTTGACCATTTGAAATCTTAGGTAAATTTGGACCTCAATGTTACTCATTTTATCTCCAATGGAAATTGGGATCTTTCTTCAATTACTCATTTACTAGATCATGATACGTTAAAGGCTATTACTTCTACTACCATTCCCATTATTAATAGGCCAAATGAATTTATTTGGGGCCTTACTGGTTCTGGCAAGTTTTCTATCAAATCAGCTGCTCATTTGCATTTTGCTAATTTTCAGAATCATCGTTATGACAAACTACTGACCACAATGTGGAAACTTACTCTGCCACCAAAAGTTAAACTTTTCTCTTGGTTATTAATTTGTGAACGACTCAAAATTAGACAAAGATTGCATTACTTTCTCCGGATATCCCTAGTGCTTGCCCTCTTTGTAACAATGCAGAGGAATCCCTTGACCATCTTTTTGTTCAGTGCCCTCTCTCTAGGCAAGTATGGAACCTTTCCCATCTCCCCTTACCACTTTTATCCGCTAATTCTTCCTTTATAGCTTGGCTTAACTCTATTTGTTCATCCCAACCTTCCAACTTAGATAAAATTCTTAACCTCTGTCATAGTATTTGGAAGTCTTGAAATGCTGTTATCTTCCGAAATTCCACTTTTATCCCAAGCCAAGTTACCCATCGCGCTGCTATCTTATATCAACAATATCTCGTTGCCAATCCTCCTCCTCGCCCTAAATGTTTTGACCCGTCTATCACCATCAAATGGAATCCTCCCCCTCCTAATGCACTCAAACTTAATTTTGATGGATCTGTTCGTCCCTCTCACAGAGCAGCAGTTGGTTTTGTAATTCGGAACCATTTAGGTCACCCTCATTACGGTCTCTACAAATCTTGGGTTCTTTGATGTGCTCTCTTCTGAAGCTAAAGCTCTCCATCCAAAGTTAATTCACTTAATTGTCAACCATTACATCACAACCAGTTTTTATTGAAGACGACTCCAAAGTTCTTCTGGATGTTCTTCTTGGCAGATCACAATGCCCATGGCAGATCAAATCCTTAGTTGCTAATATCCATCATCTTTGCAGGAACTTCGACTCTGTCTTCTTTAAGCATGTTTGGAGAAAAGAGAATTTCTTGGTAGATTCTTTAGCTCTTCTAGGACATAATGTTCATGATGTAATGTGTTGGTCCTCCCAGCTTCCAGCCTCAATCTACTTTGCCTTCCGCTTTGATCAGTGCGGTGGTGGTTGTAGCAAAGGCTTTTCTTTGTAATCTTGTTTTTTATTGTATTTTCTAATCGGAAAAAAAAAACATGAGGATGTAATTCATTTGCATATGGTCTGACGGTATTTGGACACGACATTAAAGAAGGTACCTTGGCTCGATTTATTGTTGGTGCATTGTAAGTTCGTACCTTGGCTCGATTTATTGAAGGTACCCGGGATTAATTATGTATCTTCCATTGTAGCTTGTGATTTCAGACATAAAACTTGGTTTGGGGTTCGATCATTTTTTGCTCATGGATCAATGTTGTTATTTGTGATGGTCCCGTATCCACTAATATTGTTGTAAGAATGTATGTTGTGGTTTAGATGCTAATAATCAACATGGTCTTGATAATAAGAGCTTAAAGGTAAAGAAACAGGCGAAAATTGAAACCACAACTAGAGATTGTAGACAAAGAAACAAAGAGCAAGGTGAGAATAGATTTTGTGTCAGAATATCGTTTCATTCTACTGTGAAAAAGAGAGGAACCCCTATATATTCTAGAGACGCTTACATAAAGCAAATTTTACAATATTAGTGACTTGTTACTCCAAGTCACCAGTAGTTATAGGCCATGATATAGACTAGACCTGCTAAGATATGGACTGTATCAACCAACCCACCCCCCGTGTTTCAAACTAGTGTTTGGGGAGACAAGAATTAGTTTGCAGTAGAGAGTTCTTTCAAAAACATTATATCGACCTGGAGGAATCCGAGGACGTGATCGCCACAAATAGAAGCTTTCTTACAATCTGTAAGATGATTGTTCAACAACATGAAATAATTCAAATCCGACATTTCATCATGATCTTTAATATATAGCATGAATTGTTTCCCATTCGTGTGGTACCTTCATTGAAGTGATAACTCTTGACTGTGACACATTTTTATTTAGCAAGGCAAGACATAAACTTGATTGAGTAGCAATGGAAGGTGGCTCTAGTTGTGTGCAAATTGAAGCAGACAACACTTTAGGTGTTGTAGAAGATGGTGATGGATCAGAGAAGCAAACTAATACCTTGTACTAAGTTTTTGACATGTTTGAGAGGAGATAAGAGAATTAACGGAAGTATTTGAGGCTATATTCTAAGGTTAAGGACTCCTCGGATGACATAAGTAGGCAGAGTGACCAAGTTTGTCACAAGTTTGACGTACTATCGAACTTGATGCATCATGAACTCTCTTTTTTTTTTTCATGTATTGTGCTAGTAACCAGTCCAAATGAAGATTTTTTTTTTTTTGATGAAAAGCCAATAGATTAAATGGAGGTGCCTCTAACGCACCCGCGGTTTACATAGTCAAAAGACAGCGTTAGGCTAGCTTCCGGAGGAACACACTCCTCCCAAAAGCGAACATCTCCTACTTTGTGGCCAACATTTGCGACAGCATTAGCTACAAAATTGGCCTCTCTAAAAATATGCTTGAAACTAATAAAATCAAACGAGTTCCTCAAACATCTAATTTCTTGAACTAGCTTGAGGATCCTCCAAGGTGAAGCAGCAATGCCATTCACTGGATCGATGACAAGTTTCGAATCTCCTTCAACCTCCACTCTGGACAAGCCTCTCTCCTTGGCACAAATGAGGCTGTTTCGGAGTGAAAGAGCTTCTGCAACTGAGATTGTTGGTAATT
>NC_020491.1:13949909-13951682 GCF_000184155.1 Fragaria vesca subsp. vesca
ACGGTGCTGCAAATACATACATGCAGTATATTCAATCGTATCTATTGCATTTAGAAGATGCACATCTCACTGATAGATCAATTTTGAAGCCAAGAAAGTTATCAGGTTTTAAGTGCACATATCACACTTCCTCCAAATTACCAAAAACAATATTCTCATTCAAAACCGTGAATTAAACCTTCATCTCACACGGATCCTAATTAAGTGATGAAAGAAAGAAGATTGAAAATAACAAATAGTCATTAAACGGTGCCGTTCTGCTGCTTATTTGTCCTCGCATAACGTCGTTGTACAGTTGTGCTACCAAGCTTTGGAGTCAAAACCTTGTAAAATTGTAAACCTGAGAAGCAGAAAGGGCGAGACTCGAAGTTGAAAGATTCCATGGCATGCCTCATCCCCAATAGGCTTTGAAGTCGCACTATGATTCCATAAGATCTTGCCTTTGCACCAAAAACAATATTTTCATTCAAAAAAAAAAAAGCAAGCGAACTAGAAGACCTAAAATTTTCCATGCTATAAAAGATCATCATTGGTTTGAGGCCAGATCTGGATTGGGAGCTTTCTCATGTCTCTAACCTTAATAAAGGGTTTATAGGTATAAATTAAAATGCTTAAGCTTCCCTTAGGTTTTGTCCAAGTGGTGAGGGAGCGAGGGCTAGAACAGTATTGGTTTGGTTTTAGGGGTTCGATCTAACATAACAGAAAAAATGAAAAAGAACAAGGGTTATGGGAACAATATTGATCTACAAAGTTATTGACAAGTTGCAATTACTAGTGTAACTATATACTTTCAATTTTTATTTTCTATTTTTAGCGTTGATTAAATGATCCCTTAATTAAGACGAGCTAATAAAAACTCAAACGTTATGTAAACTAATTAATAAGAATCCTCATTTTACTCATAAGATCATCAACATGTTCATGTGGCTGATTTGATGGCAAAGTATAGTACGTATAAGTTATAACCTTCATCATCCTAATGTTGTCAATAAGTTTGTTATATGTGTGTGTGTTACATCAAGAACTGCTAGAGATCTCCCTTTTATAAAATCTATATTTTGGGGTGCTTTATTGTCAAAATCAAATCACATATTCATGACAAGAGTTAAATTTGTTCACGCAGCCTTAATTTGTAGGCAGAGTAAGGTTTTATCACTTTGGTACTATTTACACACGTACATCTCAATTCATAAGTTTCACTTCATACATACATATACGAAGATCGAAGATCGAAGATGGAAGTTCACAGACCAAATCCCAGTAATACTCGGACGTCGTACGTCCTCCATGTGATAGATGAGCTTGACTGGTCGACTCTAGCTTCATGGTATCGTATTCGTTTCTTTGTAATCCTTCAAGTCACACAAACGTACACCTCGTTTCCTTCTTTGTTCCCTCCCAGCTGAAACCCATCATAATACGTTGAAAAAAACCATAATCTGATTCTGCTTTCAGGTACGTCTGGTTTAGTTCTAAAGCTAGCTTGATTTGATTACTTCCCACACTTTTTAGCTCTATGTCTACAAACCCTGCCTAGACAAACTCCGAGCCCCAAAACCATGCATCCTTTAATAAATGGTGTTTAAGAAAAGCCTTAGAACCTTCGAGTGATGAGTCGGTCACACCGAGATAAAGAGAAAATTACCACACTGATAAATAATTTGAAACGAAAATTCACAAAAAAAAAAAAGAGGCCGGGGACACAAAATAAAAGCAGTTGGCTTGGCCTTGTCATCACAACCCCATAAACGAACCTGCACAACGAAAGTTGTT
>NC_020491.1:13951993-13953917 GCF_000184155.1 Fragaria vesca subsp. vesca
TTGTTTCTCAAGCTTGTTGATATGACAACGGCGGAAGAAAATCTTTGACAAATTTCCCTCGCAGTCTGGAAAGAGAGAGGTTATGGGATGCCAAGCATGAGGTTTTGGTTCTTAATTTCTCTTTGTTTTCCTAATTTATTTTAAATTTTAACTAATTTTATGACTCCAAGGAACATGATCTGGGATTTGTGCGAACTGATCTAAAAATAAATTATATGTAGTACTGCTTCTGGGTTTCCTCTCTCTTGCTAACCTCTCTGATAGGAGCTGGTATATATGTTTATGGAGAAAGAAAACTGTAAGTGTAAACACATGTATGCATGAAATCTAACACCGATCTATGAACAGAACGATCTGGTTGTTTCTCTCTCTTCCTTTCTTACGCGATACAAAATTGAAATAACTGATAGATAGATCAATATAAGAACCCCGAATACAATAAACGTCTTTTCTTGTGGGTTCCTAGACTGCTAGAAGTTGATTCAGACATTGAAACTTATATATAATTAGTCATGAACTAATAATACTGAAAGAAAAATATGACAAAATGTACAGAATTAACCAGCTCTCCAACATATGAAGTGGATAGACTATAGAGTCAAGAAAGACAATGATGGCATGCAAATCGATCGAGCTCCGGGATATATGTATATATAACTAGATTAATTTGTTCTCTCTTGATAACTAATATAAGTACACAGATTAATTATTCATGGTGAACAATGTAGGCACTTGAAAGGGGAAGACCTAACATGCATCTTTGTGGACCTGATGGCCTTAGAGGAAGCGCTTGAAAATGGTCTTGCAAAGTTGCAAGTATCGGAGACAGAAAGGCAAGTTAGTGATTGATCATGCATGCTAGGTACGAGATATATATAATTCTTAGTTTTAGTTTTCTTATTATTCATTACTTTGATAGATTTGTTAACCATTGAATTGATGCTTTTATCGATTAACTATTTGGCTTGGCATTAAGCTCTAATGATCTTAATCATCTTATTGTCTTTCCCTTGTGGCAGTCAATGTACATGGACAATTAGTTTTGAATTGCTTTATTATTTATTTGAGTTTAGCTTCATAATTTTGAGTTCCAATATAATTGTATAACTAACAATCATATATATATATATATATATATATATATATTAATACGATTGCTCAGGATAGAGCTCTGGAGGAAGAGCGTAAGCGCCTCACATACCAGCAGGCCAGCCGGTAAGTTCATCGATCTTACTTCAGTAGTTAATTTCTAATACACATGTCAAACCCTAAATCAGACCCTAAATCAGATAGGATATGTGTACCATGCCTAGATTTCAAAGCTTTGATTTATTCAAAACGAGAGTGATCCAGTTGCCTACGTACTTCCATAGAGTCACATGAAATGCTAACCGTACAAAATAACTTGAAACAAATGAAAATAAGGGTTTAACGAACAAAAAGGGGGAAGAAATGTGTTAAAAAGGTCACACAAAATGCTCCTATCAACTACCCCACACTTAGCTAAACAAAACACTATACACTAGTATTATCAATAAAACAAAGACACAACGTATGAAAAACGAACAAAAGATTCTATTGCCCCTAAGTACTCTCTATCTTAGACTCTCTAATCTCACGGCATCAAAAGTTTACACTAATCACAATCACACAGGAAATTATTCCAAGGTTAATTAAGAAAAGACTATCATATGAAAAAGTAGACACAGGAAATTATTCCAAGGTTAATTAAGAAAAGACTATCATATGAAAAAGTAGACATGAAAGAACTAGAGTAATGTTAGGTGAACCACCTTTTGGTGAACCACTTTAAAATCCACCTTAGGTGTCAGTTGACGTGGCTTAGCCACATCATTAAAACATAATTTTTCTTGTCATAATTATGAAAAATTCTTAACATATTTACTTTCTTTAATTGATCTTT
>NC_020491.1:13954062-13960173 GCF_000184155.1 Fragaria vesca subsp. vesca
TTAGATCCTATTTTTTTGGCTTTCAGATCTTATCTACAAGTCTTCATCAGATGATTATTATTCATTCTCTCTTCCTCTCCATGGCCTGTCCTCTCTACCGTAGCCTCACGTCTCCTTCAATTGAAATAAATCTTTTCAATCTGATTACGGTTTCCGGCAATTAAGCATAGTTAACATAAGCTCTAGCCATTTTAATCGTGTTACCTTCTTACTTATTATGAGAATGAAATTAATATGAATAGAATGTTTGGGATTGAAGTTCAAGGAAGTGGATTCAACAACCAAATTAAAGATGTTTCAAATTTTCAATCGCAAGGAAAGAAATCAACTATAATCTATGCACCATTGAAGTATAGTTTACAAGGTGGGTGATTTCATACTCATACTCGATCAGTACATGAAAGCATAAATCAAATCCACAACAATGATGAGAGAAGCAACTACTATAAATCAAATGTAATCCCCTCCTAAACCCTAACTATAAATACGCTATTCGTTCGATGACTAGAATCAGCAGAGTTTTTTTCAACAATTTGTGATAAAAGCTTATGGAGAGGAAGGATGAGAGAAAACGATGAAGACGTCGCGCAAATTAATCAGATCAGAAAGAAAAAATTTAGGGTTCAAGTGTTTAATAGTTGGCAATAGAAAGAGATAAATTACGAAAGTAAAAAAAAAAATACATAATCAAGAAAATAATAATATAAAACAACATTAACAAATCATAATTATATTTTAATGATGTGGCTAAACCACATCAGCTGCCACCTAAGGTGGGCTATAAGGTGGTTCACCAAAAGGTGGTTCATCTAGCATTACTCAAAGAACTATGGTCATATTGAAGCTCAACATGTTTCGAACAAGTCTAATGAAGACTTTGGCATTGTGAGATGGATATGTGGCTGAGGTTAATACTATTCTTATTGACTGTCGTCATTACATGAAGGCTTTCGATTTTATTCTTCATCGTCACATTTATCGTGAAGCAAATGGTGTTGCTAATCGTCTTGCATATCTTGCATTGATGATTTGTTGGATGGGTTATTAATGGATGATGAGTGATGACTTTGATTTGGAAGGAAGCTGCTAACAAAACTTGAAGGGATGTAAAGAATTGTTGTGAAGCCTATATGAAGACATTGATGACACGTTTACTTACTTTGAATGAAATTCATTAGGAATAAGACGGAAGGAATGAGAGACGAAATTGAATCGTATGTAGAGATTTCAATTCCATTGAGTTGTTTACCTACCAATGGAATTAGAATATGAACGTAACTATTCACGATTTAACTTACTAAAATACCTCTAAAAAAAAGCAGCTACATATTTCAATCACTCTCAACACAATTTTTTACTGTTGCTCTAGATTAGTTTGTTGTTTTGATTGCCTCAGTTGATAACCTATGGTACCCCTAAAAAAAGGCAACTACACATTTCAATCACTCACAACACAATTTTTTTCCTATATAATGCTCTAGTTTTGTTTGTTGTTTTGATTGCCTGAGTTGATAAGCTGTGGTGGGGAATAATTGGAGCTAGTTTTAATGCTATTTGGCATGCAAGGAATGCTCTTCACTTTCAAGACTCAATCATATTGCCAAGTTCTTTTTTCTATTCTATTAAGATGCAGCTTTATGAAATTAATCTTTTAAGTAAGGCTACAATGAAGAATACAGTTATTGAGCTTTGCATTTTGCATCGCATGGTATTAGGGGCAGGCCATCTAAAGCAGCAAAAATTGTTGAAGTTATGTGGCATGCTCCCTCTATTTATCAAGTCAAGCTCAACACTGATGGTGCAGCTTGTGGCTCCTCTGGTCTTGTAGGTTTTGGTGGCATTCTCTGAGATCATTTAGGTCGGGTTTTAGGTTGTTTTCCAAGAAATATTGGTTTTCTTATTATATTGAAAACCGAGTTGCAGGCGATTATTCACGCCATTCAAACGACTTTGCAAAGAAGTTGACATTCTCTTTGGATTGAAAGTGACTCTACTTTAGTGATAATTTCTTTCTTCATTTAAAGTAGATGTACCATGACGTTTCACTATTGAATGGTTTAACTGTCGGGCTATTCTTGCTATTATGATTGTAAAAGTATCTCATATTTATCGGGAGGATAACAACGTCATTGACTGCTTAGCTAATTATAGTGCGGATAATGCAAGAGTTCATTGGTGGGAATCATGTCCACCTTGTACGTACACTTGCAGCTTATTCACGTGATTTAGCAGGCTTTCCCAACTATCGTTTTAGTTTGTGATCTTATAATGGTCTTTATGTTTGTAACTCTTTGAGCAGCGACAACGAATTCGTTTTTCGTTGTTAATTGTTCTTAGTATATCTCAGGTTTTAGTGTTATTCTTTTTTTTCAAATGAGGGGTTTTGATATGTCCCCCCCTCTCCTTTCATGTACTCTTTTTTCTTTCTTTTTTCAATAAATACTAGAACCAGTCGTAAGGTGAACTTTCTAGCATATATAGCTGGGTTCCAAACCCTTAAAATAAAAAAAATAAATAACTACAAATTGATTATATCTCATTGCCGTAGAGATTATATGGGTCTCCCTAATTTTGTTTCCGATAGTTTTCTTTATTGTTGGATATTGGTTTTTGTTTATCTGTCTGTTAGAGCTTCGTTTCATTTTGACAACTTTTCTTATTAAGGAGTTAGGCTTAAGGCTTAATAATGTCCCTTCCTTACTTTTGTATTCTTTTATTTTTCTTTTTAATTAAAACTCAATAGAAGTTTGGGCATCTAGCTCGCTTTTGTTCATAAAAAAAAAAATTCAGCGAAATTAGGTTGTTGTTTTCCTCAATCTAAATGAACATTAGGTCATGTGTTTGAGGGTTTAAATCGTTCATCCCTTTCTTTTTTTTTCTTCATAAAACTGAGTCGTTATTGTTGTTAAGTGAAGAATCTATATACGTGAATGATGGTCTAAATTGATCATTTCTTTCATCAGTTTTATGAAACTAAGTTGTTACAGTTGTTGTGGAATCTATATATGTGTGTATTGTTGACTTTAATCGTTCATTTATTTTATTCATTTCATGAAACTGATCGAGGTGTAATAGTTGTTGGGCAATTTATGTGTGTGATGGTTTTGATAGATCGCCTTTCATCCATTTCATAAATTTGAGTTGTAATAATTGTTGAATAATCTATATATGCATATGATGACTTAGAACAACAAGCTAGTTGCTTCCTATTCCATATGTTTGATTTGATTTGGCAATTTTAGTCTTTTTTGAATCTTTGTTTTTACCCAATTAATTAAAATGTTTATTTTATCTGCATTTTAAATAGTAGATGAAATGTATATAATAACAAGCACCAATAAAAACTTATTTCATACATATCAAACCTTCCTCCTAATCACATGCCTAAACTCAACTACTATATGTGGGAGATTCCTTATACCCTCTAACATTTCTGCAATTCATCCGCTCTAGTAGATAGACTGCTAACTGCCATATTTTTTTTTTGAGTAAATTCAGCACCCAATACATAGTTCATGCTAGTAAATTTAATATTGATAACCAATTCAATGAATGATTGATGACTTATTAATGGATGATCAGTGATGACTTTGATTCAAAAGCTACTAATTGAACTTGAATGGAGCTAAATGATTGTTTTGAAGCCTTGATGAAGACACTGAGATGAGAGAATGAGATTTTTTTTAACTTTTCTCAGTATTTGCTATGACCAGATGATTGTGAGAAACATGTTTAAGTTTTTTTTAAGAAGAGAAACAAAAAAATTTAAGAGGTAAAACTAAGTTTTTTTTTTCCTTACGCTCATTGTAACAGAGAAATGGATCTTAAGACACAGATTACAGCTATAATAGAGAAAGACATAGAAATGAGCAAGGCTGAGAGTGAGGCAGGGGATCGATGTAGGACCTATGATAACTGAAAGTGGATATTTAACATATCGTGACCTCTTAGACTCGTATTCCTGTGGACAAAATGTCAGCTGATGAATTTGATCGCCTCCTCAAGATAGAAGAGACGCTCCATACACGAGTTATTGGTCAGGATATACGGGTCACAAAGATCAAAGAAAATGGTACGGGGAACAAAGCACAAGAACATCCACAAAGTAGAAGAAGAATAAAAAGCTGAGCATCATAAATGTTGTTTGGACTCAAATTATCTATATTGAGTGATTCTAACTTCCTTAGAATTCTTTGCATCAACAACATGAAAACTTATCATGAGAGTGACTCTAACATTTTTGCATATACCCGACTGCACTGACAAACAGACCAAATTCCTCTAAGTTATCAACCATATTTCAAAAAGACTCAATTCAGTCTTCTTTGAATCTTTGTTTTTACCTAATTAAAATATTCATTTTATCTACATTATAAGTAGTAGATGAAATGTACACAATAACAACCACCAATAAAAAAATATTTCATCCCTTACCAAACTCATCTCCTAATCACATGCCCAAACTCAACTACCATCATATGTGGGAGACTCACCACCCAATACCTAGTACATGCTAGTAAGTTTAATATTGATAACCAATTTAATGAATAATTGATGAATTTGATATAGAAGTTGTAAATTGAACTTGAAGGGAGCTAAATGATTGTTGTTAAGCCTTGGTGAAGACATTGAGATGAGATAATGAGAACTTTTTTTAGTTTTCTCAATATTTGTTATGACCGATTGTGAGAAACATGTTTAAGTTTTTTTTAAGAGGGGAAAAAGTTTTTTTCCTACTCATTCAACATCCTAGTAGTTGAGATGGTGGACGGGTTTAAAGTTTGTACTTTGAACTTTATTTTAAGTTTGTCTTGCTTGCTTATGAAGCCTTCCTTTTTTTCTTTTTTTTTCTTTTTTATGTCAACGTCAATCACAACAATTTTACCTATTTAATAATGGGTAAAATGTTGATGGCTATCGAGAGATGACTCATTCTCTTTTAAGTTTTGTGACATCATAAAAACATGATATATGAACACATTATAATCTGTATATAGATAGAGACATGGGTGAATACCTATGTAGCCTAGACAAAATTTTTAGATATATACAATGTTTTAAAAGGCGGTAGGCGGTAACCCTCAACTTTGGTATGTCTACAACTTTGTTTCTATTTTTGGTTAAGAAATCAAACTGTGTTATTATGCTTTAAATTGTCAATTGTGTTCACTTTGTATACCAATACCAATATCAAAGAGGTATCCTTTCATCATAATAATCCCCATAGCTTCGTAGATGGTGACCGTTTTTCCTATAAAGTCAATTGTTGTGGCAACCCAAAATGATTTGGTTGTATTACTAGATGCCTTGCATAATACATGATTAGGTTGCAGGGTGACACTAGTATTCTTCCTTGTTAACTCAGCGATGACGAATGCGTTGGTGGAGCATGTGTTATCCATCATAAATTGTGGTAGACTTCTATATGTTATGAAATGATCTAAAGACGATAAAAAACCAACTGTTCCAATAGCTCGTATAACATCTATGAATACTCGGACACAAATCTTGTATCCTTTAGGCCGAATTTCGTTAAATATAAACATTTTCAGCTCTTTTGTACTATCCATCATAGGTCGTGGTAGAGTTCTATATTTTATGACATGATCTAGGATGGATTTAAAGCTAAATATTTCAATAGCTCAGGTAGCATCTTTGAATCCTTGGTCGTAAACCTCGTCATAGTTACACTGAATGTCTTGTACTGAAGACTTTCTTCGTTATTCTATATATTGAACTTGTTGATTGGTTTTGTGTGAGTTATCAAAACCACTAGAAGGAAACCACTCCAACCATTTGTGTGTCATTACCTCGCATAAACCTTATTCAGTCTTTATCCCACATTCTCCAAGATATGGTATACCTATCAATATTATACAAATAGACAGGAACACATGTTTATTAGTTTATGGATGATGATCACTAACACATATAATCAATTAAGCACATATATAAGTATTTTAACCAAAAACATAAAATTTCATTATCAAACCTTTTTATTTATCCATGCATGCATCATCTCATGAGCCAAGATCTCTCCTATTTTGATACTGTGTATAAGCACGTACAATTACATGAGATAGATGAATTGCAAAGCTAAAAAAAAAAAAA
>NC_020491.1:13960832-13984921 GCF_000184155.1 Fragaria vesca subsp. vesca
TATTTGCATATGTTGGGGTATGTAAATCAATGTTCAAACCGTTCATACATTAAGCCAACCTCTCAAGATCATCTCAAAGAAAGTTAATGAAACAAAATCATTTACTTGTTCAATTAATTACATCAAACAAATGAACACTTATAGTGAAAATTAACAATCTCTTGATCATTCGACTTATTTGTTTGATGCTATTGAACGAGTAAACGATTTATGTATTCATTAATTTTTTGCCGAGACGATCTTAAGAGGTTGACTTAATGTATGAGTTTTGTTAGCTATCATAAATACAAGTTATGCTCACGCATCCTAGTAAATTAATTCGAAAGAGGCATTAGACATTGTTTCGATGTAGGAAATTATTCATATTTCAGGGAACTGATATTTGTAGTAGCAGCTACATAATACTTAAGTTTTTTTCATTTAAATTTTTTTTTTGGGGTACAAATTGTTCAAAGGTTTCATACTCATCATCAAAAGTTCAAACATCTTCCTAATAAACTCTAAGCCCCATAACAACGAGTGAGAGCTTTCTTTAAAAACCTTACTATAATACCAAATTCTCCCCTAGCCAGAAGAGTTAGACCCGGGCTAACATTCCAAGCTATTAAACCTGTGTTGAGGAACCCATTGGCGACGACAGCCGTCGCATCGAGAACGGTTGTGGGGCTGTATCTTCTGAAACCCAGCAACCGCTTGACCAACAACTGCTCGTAAGCCGCATAATCAAAACCTGGAGGGGGGGGGGGGGTGTGTCATGCGAATGGGCATCCTATAGACAAACCACGTCCATGTGGCACCCCAAACTAGTACGATAGGCATGGTAAGCCAATTCGTGGTTAATACCATAGCCGGGTGAGAAACGAGGCCCTGCATCGTCAAACAAATGAATTCCATAGCCGAAATAAAGTAATGATCCGAGTTCCACAACTTCTCCCAAAACACTTTGGAGAAGCCAGGAAGAGGAGGAGGCGGTGGAGGGGGGCCGTTGACGTTGATAGCCAAGTGTGGAGGAGCATCGGCTTGGTGAGGGATGAGGTAAAGGCTGGTGCGACGGCGCAGGAGACTTAGATCCGCCGGAGGAAGAGGAGGAGGTTTGGTCGTGAGGTGGAATGAGCAATGCCACATTGCGGCGCACAGGTCCTCCGGAGGAGGAAGAGGTTGGGTCACGCGGTGGAATGGGCAATGCCACATTACGGCGCAAGGGTGCGTAACCTCGACGACCACCAACGCCATAATCAAGAGGACGAATCAAGAGCTGATTCATCGATATCCTCCTCAAATTAGAGATAAACCACTATGAGAGTGAGGATTTTGTGTGTGAGGAGACAATGGACATTCATTTTAATTTATGGTTGTTGCACAGTGGAGTTTGTCTATGATTTTTCATTTAAGCGTAGCAGCAAGGCTCTTGTTGTACAACGATACGCTGCTATATGCGTTTCATCTTAGATTGGACTGTGATCAAACAAATGGAATAAAGAGAAATATTTTTGATCCAACAAACATGAAACACCCTTTCAATGGTGTCAATATATTGGCCTGTAATCGGTGAAATTAGTTCCGTTAGTTCAAAGCCTGTAATCGGTGAAATTAGTTCCGTTAGTTCAAAGCTATTTTAAATGTACCAACCTATAATGTCATTACATTGATCAACCTGCATTCTTTTACCAAATTAAAATATCAAAGTCATAACTGTTACACTGTGCAAAATGTCTTTATATCCACGGTGTAGTAGTAGCTTGTATCAAATTATATAGACAAGCTAATATGCTAAACTAAAAAGAGCTTTAAATTTCATCCGAAACAAGGTAATGAAACCTATGTTTCTGAAAACCAGAAACCTAACCACTCCAAATGCAATGACAACATTTTCAACATCCCAAAATAGCATAACAGTGCAATTAACACCGAATTGTCTAAGAATATTGTAACCAAAATAAGCAACCCTAACAATTATCATATACAAACACATATCGACTTTCAATCACAGTTATCCCTTTGTCTTTTCAAGGGTTTCGGAACCTTAAAATCTTTCATCTTCTCTTTCTAGTCGGTTCTTCTGTTGATCCTTCTTATTGCTAACGTGTCCTCAGTTCTTCTCTTTCAGCTACATGTGTTTTGCTTCTTCTTCTGTTTTTTCCTCCATTTGGCCGTTGTTCAACTTCATTTGCAATTACACCTTCTTCCCCTGTAGTAGAAATCTTTTCAGCTTCTACACATTTTTCATCATCTTCAGTTGCATATTCTCTGTTTACAGTTTAACCTCCTTCTTTAACTTTAGTAGTACCTCAGCCGCTATGCAGTCTTCATTGCAGCAACACTTGTTTCTCCTTGTTGCCCTAGCAATAACATTTTCCATTTGTATTCCATCTTTATGGACTGAGTTACGAATGAGATTAAAGAAGATTCAAACAATGGATAAAGAGTTACGAGAGTTGATTAAAAAAGATATTGAACATTGGAGAGAAGTTATTGTCAGAATAAAAGTTATTGTGACATGTCTTGCAAAAAATAACTTGGCTTTTTGTGAAACAAATGAAATTTTTTTATAAAGATTCCAATGAGTTTTTTGTTTTTTTAGGCTTGCTTGAAATGATTACTGAGTTTGATCCCATAATGAAATAACATTTTCGTCTCATTCAAGATAAAGAAATTTATTATCATTATTTTAGCCATAAAATTCAAAATGAGCTGATTGGTATGTTGGCCTCAAATGTCCAGAGCGCAATTATTAACAAAATCAAAGACGTTAAATATTTTTCAGTAATCCTTGATTGCACTTCAGACGCAAGCCATGCACTAAGAACAAATGACCTTAATTAAATTCTACTTTATCCCCAATGTATAAAATAAAACGTAAATTTTAAAAACAGTACACGAAGATAGTTCACTGAGAATTAAGGTTAATATACTTTCTAAAATATCATAATAATACATGATTTTATAAGCCCGACACATTTTTAGTACACGTTGTTAACTCTTATACAATTTCATGGACAAATTAGTCTTTTCCAACATTTTTCAAAGAGAGCTAAGCTCACTCAACAAAACTGTTCTCCTCCTCTCTAATCACCAGAACTAGGATTAGTAGTCTAGTACTCGATTCTTATTTGGTCCACCCAAAGTCCCAAACCACTCATCATCAACCCCCGTCTCCGCCTCGCTCACGAATGATCCCTCCAATGCACTCCTCAAGTACTTCAGAGTTAAGCCCAACAAATTATCATGAAGACTAAGCTGCATAGCTAGAGCATCCATGATAGCTCGATCTAATTGCAATAGATCGAGGAGCCTACAACCACAGTAATTGCATTTGGGTATATATATTCAATTTCCATCTGTCAATTTCGTGAGAACCCAGTTTAGTTTGGGGTTTTCATGTGTCTTCATCCTATTTTTTATTCCTTTTTTTACTATTCAATGTTTCTTCTGATACCCACCATCCACTCATACAACTCGGTATGAGTATGAGATTTAGGAGAGCCCATTTGAACTCAAAGAGGAATTTGAGGGTCTGGGTGTAGGAGCTCTAAGTAGACTAAGGAATAGAATCAAAGTGAACCACATGAACTCTAAATTTGCGGAGTAATGACCTTTGATGATGATTGAGAAACAAAAATTTGGTATGAAACTACAGAATGAACAGTCAAGACTCACACTCACCCAAGAATATTCTCAAGGATGTGAAGACTGACTGCCTCCACCAAGACACCAATCATCCCTAATCGGTTTCTGGGTGTTTGCTAGGTGGCCGTCGGTATCAATGGTTAACCAGTCTGGTTAGATGGTAGAGAACGGTGAGCAATTATGGTGTGCTCAGAAGAGGTGGGTTTGCTGCTGGTTTCAGTGAAGAAGGTGACTAGTCTACCAACATGACGGATTTGCCCATACAATTTTGACAGAAATCACACAAATTAATAGTGGAACTGACGTTGTGTACTTAAGTTGGGTCGAGTTTTTAACTCCAGGTACCATTGTATTATTATCGAAAGTAAAATCACCATAATTCTCAATGGCTCATACGTGATGTATTGTTATTAAAAATTTTCCTAAAATAAAGTATATAATGATATAATCAAACATAAAAAAAAGAGCTCATCACGAACACGACACAAAACAAAACAAAAAGTGTTTAGAGAAAAAACTTAAGAAAGCTCTCTTTTTGTAGACCTCCCAAGCTCACGACATTTGGAGAATAATAAAATTTAGGCACCAACCTCAATGCACAAGACCTTGACTTCCTCACAAAAGTTTCTTACGATGCATACTCTAAGAGAGACGAAGTTGGGGTGAAAACAGGCGAAAATATGACAAGTTGAAATTTTCCATACAAAATTTACGCCGCATGACCAACTTTCATCCCTTATAACTTTCTGGTCCTCCTTTAATTCCCGAGATTCAAGTTGGAGGTGAAAGATGGCGTTGCAGGCTTTCCACGCATATGTGGCATGTCATCTAACTCCAAGAAGGTTGAAAATGGTTGCCCTGCAAAGTTAGAAAAAAACTAAAAATTGATAGAAAATTTGGCAGATTGACCTTTATCTGTTCAAACTTTTTCATCCTTTTTAGACCGTTTGGCAGGTGGTTCAGAGCATCGACAAATTGCAGACTGATGGATGCTTGAGAATTTTTCAATTATGAGTCCCAATTTGTTGTTTATCTCATCTGCAACCGCGTTTAGGTCTCCCTTGAGCTCCCATGTAGTAGTGTTGAGCTCCCCTGAAATAGTTCGAATCTCCCCTGTTACAATGTGGATCTCCTCCGTAAGAGTGTGGATATCGCCCCCATACCGGTCTTCATCTCCTTCAAATCTGTCTTCATCTCGACCGCTAGCATAGGTGTTACAATATGGAGATGCACCTTCAAAGCTTCATTCAAAGTAGAGATTCCTTCCTATAGTCTTCGGTGTATATCCCCTTGATCTTCTTCATCCCCGTATTGTTTTTTTATCAAATCCAAGATCTGGGCGCATCCTGGTCGAAGTCTTCTCGTAAAGCATGGATCAAATTTTCAGGGACCTGAGATGTGACCTTGCTTCCTTCAAACTTGGATTATGAACTCATCAATTTAGCTCTAAAAAACCTACAAAAACTAGACTCAGATTCTTTTCTATGCATATATAGTACGTCTCTCCATTCTAAGGGTGGTGAGAATGGAAGTCAACAAAAGCTAACTAACTACACGGCCTACACACTACCAGAAGAAAGGATTTAGCCGACGAAAATAAAAAAACCAGGCCGATAAATTATTTTTTCGTCGGTTAAAGTCCACCTTAGCCGACGAAATTTTCCTTTGTCGGCTAATTTTAATTTTCGTCGGCTATGATCAACTTTAGCTGATGAAATTTTAATTTCGTCGGCTAAAGAATTTATTTTCGTCGGCTATAGTCTATAAACTTTAGCCGACGAAAATATTAAAGTTTAGCCGACTAAATTAAAATGTCGTCGGCAAAAAATTTCGTCGGCTAAAGTGCCTTATATTTGCAGATCTGGACAGCAGCTCATCTGGGAAGAAAAAACGGGAAAAAAGTTTGGGTGTTGTCGAAATCTGTCCATAATTAGTTTGTGGAGCTATATATAGGTACGTATATGTGTATATATGTTGATTTTGAGTTTTATTTAAGTTGATCAATTTTGAGTTTTATTTGAGTTGATCGATTTTGAGTACGTTGGATGTGTATATATATATATATATATATATATGTTGATCGATTTGGTTGATGATTTGATAATATATATGAAGTTGTTGTTAATAAGTAGTAGATATATATATACAGCCCGCTTCTACTGTGGGATCCCATTTTTTGTGTTTATATGAGGGGCACACTCCCTGCCGTCCGATCTGTTTTAATGAGCTGCAACGGCTCAGATCAAATCAAGTTAATAAACCCAGTTCTAACCCGAGTTAACCCAACCTGTGCGCGGGTCTTCCGTTTCCCAATTCTCAAACTCATCGATCTCTTCCTTCTTTGGCGCTCACAAGGAAAAGACCGCGAAACGAAAGTAAGAGAAGCTCGAGAGGCCACTCACAGAGAGAAAGATCGAGAAACCGGTCAAAAAAGAGAAAGCTCGAAAATCATCTATGGTTCCCTTTTATTGCCAAGTCAGAAAGGTATGACGATCTTCTGCTCTCAATAAATTTCTTTCCAATTTCATTTATATGTGCTCTGGGTTTATGATGTTTTTTATTGTTCAAATAAGCATGGGTGAAGAATGATCTTCAACTTGACTAAACTGAAAAAGAACAGTTTTGACATATTGTATAATTGCATATTTCAGAACTTTGTATGATTTTCATTGTCTTTGATTTTCAAGCTCTAACTTCTATATTATTGTTGATGTTCAAGAAACAGCAGCTGACATGACGTCAATAGACCCCATGGAAATTGAAACTACTGAGATGTCAGTACCTATGGAATTAGATATTAATGAGATGCTTGTCGCTGAGGAACCAAAAACTGATCCTATTCAAGTTGTTCATCCGTCAAAAGAAAATATCTCTACTTCAGCTTTCTATCCTCAAGTAAGAAATGAGCTTAAGCCCTTTAAAGGTCAGCAATTTACAACATGGGAAGAGGCACATGATTTTTATAAAAAATATGCATCTGCAGCTGGGTTTATTGTACGACTTGGTTCTAGTAGGAGGAGCAAAAAAACTACTGAGTTTATAAGGAGAGAGTTTTATTGCAATAGACAAGGACACGGTCCGAGTGAATTGGTTGGTGATGAGAAAAGGATCCGGGGTGTAGTAAGGGAGGACTGTAAAGCAAGAATGATAGTTGTGAGAGTAAACTTTGGTGGATTTGTAGTTACAATATTTGATGAAGGCCACACCCATCCTATGACAAGTCCAAGAAGACTCCACTTAGTAAAGTCTAATCGTGGGTTTACTAAAGCTCAATGATCATTATGGGAACAACTATCCATGGTAAACATACCCCCATGCAAGCAATTCGACATTATTGGAGTTCAAGCAGGAGGTTTTCAGTACATTGGTTGTACACAGCAAGATTTGTACAACCTTGAAAGGGATAAGCGTAAAGAGAAAAAGGGCAAGATGGAGACATGTTGCATGACTATCTACTACTGGAGTAGGAAAAAAATTTAGGGTTTTGTTTCACAATAAAGGCTAATGCTGAGAATAAGATTACTCATTGTTTTTGGGCTGATGCAATTTTAAGACAGTCGTACAAGCTTTATGGTGATGTCATTATCTTTGACACTACATACCAAACCAATCGGTATAGTTTGATTTTTGCACCATTGATGGGGATTAATAATCATGGTCAGACAGTTGTATTTAGAGCTGCATTCTTAAGTGATGAGACCACAAATTCATATGTGTGGTTGTTGAAAGAATTTCTGAATGCTATGCCAGGTGGTGCTCCTAAAATGATTATTACAGATCAAGATCCAGCCATGGAGAAAGCTATTTCAGAAGTCCTCCCAGACACATTTCATAGATATTGTAGCTAGCATATCTTGAGAAAGTTCTCTGAGAAGCTTGATGCAATCAAATGCAGAGATCACTATGAGGCCTTTAGAAAGTGCATATACTCATCTGAGAATGAAGAGGAGTTTGAATTGAAGTGGAGATCAGTTCTTGCAAAGAGTGGATTAAGTGGGCATAATTGGCTGCAATCAATTTATGAAATTCGGTTTAGATGGGTACCAGCCTATATGAACCATGTTTTCTCAGCTGGTATGTCAAGCAGTCAACGAGCTGAAAGTGCACACTCGTTCTTTAAGGATTATGTTTCTGATAAAAATTCTTTGGTGGAGTTCATGGTTCAGTTCAATAGGGGTATGTTACATAAGCGACATGAGGAGTTGATTGTAGATCATATTGACGTCAATGAGAAGCCTAGATTTAAGTGTCCCATTAAGATGGAAAAACAAATGTCTGATATTTATACACGGAAGTACTATTATAAATTTCAAGATCAGTTGTGGGAAAGCTACAACTACAATCTAGAGGTCAGATCAGAGGATGAAAATAAGTGCACACTTAAGGTTACGCGTGAGGATCATGAAGATGGAAGAGCTCGGGTCATCATGTATGATAAATCAAAAGATTTTGCTTCGTGTACTTGCAAATTGTTTGAGAGTGCAAGAGTTCCATGTAGACATGTTTTGGCATACTTGCACAGAATACATCAACTGTATAAATTGCCAGATCAATACATTTTGAAGAGATGGACAAAGTCTGCAAAATTTGAGGTTGTGATGGACAAGAGTGGCATGGAGATCACTGTTAACAAGTCTTTACTTGAAAAACGTGGTCTACTGTTCCAACAATATTCATATGTAATTGATAACGTTGTCTTGAGTGAAGAAGCAAGTCAATTGTTTCAGGAAACAATGGATTCTTTGATTGAGAAGATTAAGCCACTACTTGCTAATAGTAACAGTGACGGTGTGGAGCCTCTTTCAAAAAAAAGTTCAACTCAAGAAAGTACTTTTCGTGAACCGGATGAAGTTAGGACAAAAGGAAGGGCAAAAAGAATTAAGAGAGGAAAAGAGAAGAGCAAAGGAAAACGCAATGGTACCGGAAGACATTGTCATGGATGTGGCAAAGACGGGCAGACTCATGACAAACGCAATTGTCCAGTGTTGCTCGAAAGGTAAGGACACATATTTAACTTATTTCAGATAATTTGTTGTTGATATTTGGTTAGTATATCATTAAACATATGTTGTTTTGCTGTTTTAGATTGCCTAGTGCTGATACAAATGAAAATTCTAGTGGAGATGGTACTGATGATAGTTATTCTTCACAGGTAATATTCCTTAGTATGCCATACATAAGAGTCGGACTTTTTTTTCTCAAACAATTTACTGCCTTCCTTTTTCTGATTTATACGTTTTCTCAGGACGATTAGCTGCTTGTTGAGTGCATGATCAGACATATTTTGGAGATGCAAAGGAGATATGCTGACATTTAGTCTCTGGATGTTACTTTAGTGATGCAGAAAAGATTTCTAATCTTTGGTTTTTGGCTCTTAGCATTGTTGTCTAAGCTGATATAGAATGGTAGAGTAATTTGCTTCTGAGTTAGTAGTAGCCATGTGTGTCTGTTGGTTATGCAAAATGTTTTGCAAAAGATTTGAACAACAGATTTAAAGCTAAGCTACTTGCAAAAGCTTATTGATAGTCTATCAATAAAAATTGATTATGCATTTTATAAGTGAGTAAATACATTTGTTCAGAACCTTCTTTTACAATTGATAATAGACAACAATAGCCATTAATGAAAGATAAATTGTATTGATACAACTATAAGGTGAAAATGATGGCGACAACATCAATGGTAAGGCATATCATTGCTTGATCACCGAGCTATAGTCATGTATTTTTGGTCTGGCTTTGCCATCTTCTTGAACGTGCATCCAGCATAGGTCTAGTACTCGTTGCTCAATAAATGAACTTTCAAGAGCTTGTGGGAAGAGAAATTGCATCTACATTGTACGGATAAGGACCTTTAATGTCTTATGTCTGTACACACAACATAAGCTTCACATTTCCTCAACTTGCAGACCAGAAAAAATTAAGAACATGCCTGGATTTAAAATAGAGAAAGATAAGCATAGTAAATGGTCTAGAATCATAATGTAGGCAAATTGATCATATACCAAGCAATCATATATCAGCTATTTCTACAAATTATAGATTACAATTCAACCAATATGGTTAGACGTTCAGTATAAGGCTCAATACTTGTAGTGGCATATTTCCACTTAAACCAATCTATATGATTCATATAATTTTCCTACCGGTTACAAAACATATAATTCATGAATATGGCTAAAATTTGTCCTTGAAGCATATTTTCATAAACTGAGCTTCATGTACTTACCTTTATCACTAGTAAGCTTCAGATGGTAATGCTATGCCTGACCAGATAAGATCATAGTTCATTGTACTCGGGAATATGCCTTACCTGAAACAACCATCAAAGCCCAAAATCAGCAAAACACCCAAATTCGTGATCACCATAAAATTCAATAAAAAAAAATTCAGATCCTCATCACTCAAAAGAACGCAAATTCATTACAAAGTTATGATCTTTCTCCTTGAATCGAGAACCCAACACAGAGATTTGAGTACCCAACACAGAGATTGTGCGCCTAATGAAACAAAAGTGAATAAGCTAGAGAGAGGACCTTGTTTTCTTTTACTGAGAGGGTTTGTCGAGGCAGTTAGAGAGTAGTTTCATCTTCTCGAATCTGATCATTCTTCTTCAGTTTTTTGTCTCAATCTTTGAGGTCTCGAATTGTATCAGAAAGGGCCAACTCGATTCTCAAAAAACAAAAGCGAAGAGAGGAAAACGAGATTGGGAAACGGAAGAGTCGCGCACAGGTTGGGTTAACTCGGGTTAGAACTGGGTTTATTAACTTGATTTGATCTGAGCCGTTGCAGCTCATTAAAACAAATCGGACGGCAGGGAGTGTGTCCCTCATATAAACACAAAAAATGGGATCCCACGGTAGAAGCGGGCTGTATATATATATATATCATTTCTCTGTTGTTGATCTGCAGCTTCTTCGTGCGATACATTACCTTTGGTCTCCATCCGTGTCTCAAACTCGACCTGGAGAAATGAAAGCTGCAATGACCATAAGTGATGCTGAGCAATACAGTCTTCTTGGTGAAGGAAACCATAAACTGTCCAAGGGTAACCTCCGGTACTGGACCTCTTGTCACCATGAGGGAAGAAGTATATGCAGAGCCAGATGAATCGGATATACGAAACTGGTTGAAGGGGATCAGACTGTGGGTACGTCCTGCATTTGAGTTGGTTGTGAAATTTTTTCTGTAATATACCTCCTGGCAATATTCTCATAGAAAATGGAGGGAAATGCTTTGAGATGAGGAATATGGACAATACCAAGAAAGGGAAAACCAAAATAGCATTAAATGATAATAACAAACTATTTCCTAACCGTTTACTTGGCGAAATTGACCTGTACGGTGTCAAGCTTTCTTTTGTTTAGAGTAAAAAAAATTACAATTTAATTCTTATCCAAAACTTTTAGTGATTTCTTCAAAAAATCAGTGGCCGTCATTTAGACTGGGTATTCCACTCCAGACAGCATCTTTTTGCCACAACGTATTTGTGGTATAAAGATCTCTCTCCCGATTGAACAAGTACTATAAAACACTTTGTAGAATTTGTTATATATTACTGTCTGGATAATCATATTTGGAAGTAGAAGTCAAAATTTCACAATGCAATTCTAGGGTTTATTGATTAGTCTAGACTCCAGAAGGAAGTATAGAATGACCTTCTACATGAGCTTAGAAATCCTTTGAGAATGTTTCTAGATTTTGATTAATCTGGGATTTTTATTGTTTAGTGCTAACGTTTGTAACTTTAGGTACAATGTATTGTGCCTGGCAACCACTGTTGGGGGACTCATTCTACAAATGTTTGGACAGTCATTCTGTTGCTCTAGCTTTGGTAGAGAATATACAGTCGATGGAATTCAGGCATTTAAGACTACTTGTTCATTCAGTTTTGATTCCTTTGGTTAAAAATTGTCCTGTTGATTTGTGGGAGGTATGGCTGGAAACTCCTGCGCCCCTTACTTCTACACTCCAATCAGGCCCTTAGTTGCTCCTGGTCCAGTCTTCTACAAGAAGGTAGAGCAAAGGGTCCGGATGTCCAAGCCATACTTGCCGGGACTGACTTAAAAGTGGAAGTAATGGAAAAAAAGCTACCTAAGCTCTTACTCGAGAGATTTGTTCACTCCTCTCTCTCATTGCTTCCCCACAGCTAAATACTGGGATTCCATCCTTGGAGCACTCTGGGCAAATCAGCCGAGTCGATCTATCTTCACTTAAAGCTTTAGATTCTTTTGCATCAAGCTCTATTGTTGAGTATGTCTGACATTGTTTCTCGATAGTGTTTCTTTGGTTGAAAATTCTGTGCTTTGCTTTCTTTTCCTTAACTTATTAATTTGTCTCAAAATGGTGCTCTATTTGCTGTTTCATTTTGAAGCACCAAGGTCTTGCCTTTCCCGCACTGCAGATATGTTTAGAAGCTTTTAAATGGACAGACGGTGAAGCCATGCCGAAAGGTTTCTCGTTATGCGGTGCTTTGGTTGTTGTAGCTATAATAGTATGGAACTCCAACAGTTTGCTGCTAAGGATCTCTTTTCTGCAATTATTCAAGGTTTAGCCCTTGAATCAAACGCTTTCATCAGTGCTGATTTGGCTGGTCACTGTCGTGCCATAGACATATATATCTGTGATAGACATCCTGCTCCTAAGGGAGGTTGGTTAAGATATGTTGTGCCTAATTTTTGGGTTACAAGTAGTTTATACTCTAATCGATACCTTGCCAGATTTAATGCTTGCATCTTGTGCTATCCAGGTTCTGCTCTCACTTCCCTGCATCAAACAGCATGATTTGCTTGTTTTGAAGAAGCTTTGACGAAGACAGCTAGTCCTGAAGAACAAAAACATTAAAGAAAAGCCTGCTCTGATTAGCTACCGGAAACAAGTTAAAAGCACTTGTTGATCAGAAAACCGTAAATGTCATAACAAATGTAACAAGTAAGCACCTCTGACTTGACTGACAATTTTGTTATGCATTTTGTTTCCTTTGACTATAACTTACTCATGTGCTTTAATCTTATTTCAACAAATCGCAACACAGTCAAACATTGCGGAAAGCAAAGTTGATGAGGGGGAGGTTATGGGACTGGCAGCAATATCATGATGTAAATGTGTGATTTCTTGTACAAAAATGAGATCAACCAGACAACTAGAAGAAGGAAAACTGTATCGACTATTGAGGAATATGATGAGGTAAAAAAATATCCCTTTTTGGGCCAAGTTCTACGGTACTTTTACATCGGTTCTTGCTGACAAGTCACATCTCATAGAAGATTGCTATTTTAGTTCATTGACAATATTGTATCCTGCTTGTATTGCCATGAAAACTGGGGTTTAAAACTGATACATTTTTAGGGGATTTTATATACATCCAATTTTAAAGAGTGGTTTTAAATTAAACCCATCTAATTTTCCTATTTGATAGACATCTAAAATGTATCAATTATCATACATATTATGTCCTATTTTTTCTAAATTTTACACAATTGCTACCATTCAACTATAATATATAAACATAATAAATAAGCTTAATTGATGCTGTCTTAAATACTTTGATTATGAGTTTTTCTTCTAACACTAACATTTTTCAATCAATTTGCAAGAATCATGTAGTTTTCTTTATTTTTATGAAAAAATCTAGATGAAAAGAATTCATTATTTAATCTATACATAAGGTATAATATAATATAAATAAAATATCTTATTATAAGAGTAAAATGAATAAATTTTACAGTGTTACCGACTTACCGTAGGACTATATGGTTTCTGACGTGGCCCTTCATTCCATTCAAATTTTAACATGTGGATTTTTATGATGAAAAACCATTTTAGTTAATTTGTCAAAGAACTTGATTTTTAAAACTCTAAACCCTAAACCCTAAACCCTAAACCTTAAACCCTATACCCTAAACCCCTATACCCTATACCCTAAACTCTATACCCTAAACCCCTATACCCTATACCCTAAACCCAATTTTGGGTTTAATTTCTATTTTATAGGTATATTATCATATCATACCCTACTTAATAGGTACATTAGAAATGTAAATAGTTGAGAGTAAAATGTTTTCTCGATCATGATGGGAAATGATCATATACCTAAAAAGAAGAAAATTAATCGAAGAACAAGAACATGTACCTTACAATTAGACACTTTTTGGCAATGTAGAGAGACACTAAATGTGAGCTTAGGAATAAAAAGAATCATTCTATTACAAATGAAATACTTCTATATATAACATATATATATATATATACACTCAAGTAATTAGTAATAACAATGTAAGAAATTAAAGAATGTAATTGATTATGATAAAGTTAAATCCAACTAAATTTTAGCTCAGTATTTGAGTTTCAAATTGATGCTAAAATTGAGAAAGACACCAAATTTAGCTTTCTACCATCTGAAGGGCAAATCAGAGAAACAGAAAAATGAAGAAATATATTAATTATAGACATTTGTTCTATTTGATAAGTTTGCTTATGTGGAGTGGGTGTAAAATTAAAGAAAACTATGTATGGGTTTATCTTAAAAGAGGTCTACTATTTTGGGTTTTTATCTAATTTTCTCTACATTTTTTTGTGTAGAACATATCAAAAGAGAGAAAGAAAAAGATTGTCTAGCTAGCTGTTTCTTTCTTCTTGGTAGGTTTAACTCGAAGCTTTTTGCTGTGTTGTATGGTCATGAATTGAGGGTAGATATGCAAAGGATCCAGTTTTTGGGTCTTTCTGTTTCATTATACTGTTCGCACCGTCCTTTCAGTTTGTTCTCTACAATAAAATTTAGATAATAATATATTCCCACAAGCCTCCTCATTTAGAAGCACATTCTTTTTGTGGAATTATTTCTCTATCTTTCTTCATATTTCTTCATGCGATTCTCAACTTTGGATGTCTATTTAGTGATTTAAAGCACTTATCAAACATCTTTCCTTGCCTTTGAACCTTACGGCAAGAGTCTCATACACATTTGTATAATGCTTCTCACTTATATATGATAATCTTGAAATCTTTCAAATATCATATAATATGATTAATATCATTCTTCAATTACAAGTGACTTGTGGAGTTCCATGGACTCCCATAACATCATTGTCTCTTACTATCATTTTAAAACACAATCCCATTTTTCATCGTCCCACAACAGACCAGTTTAATTGATCTTCAATTCTTCATGGAACTTTTATAATGAGCAACTTAATAATGGCATTACAATGAGTTTAATGTGTGGTTAATTATTACCACATTATACTTCCCTCAGATCGGAAGTTCTCCAACTGTTTCTATGACTGATAAGAAAAGGCCTTGCCTTCAATTACCATGACCATAACCATGGTTCTACCATATTAAACAATGATCTTGCATGTACATATCATAAACAGACATTTTAGAGGTTACCGTGATTTGGTTACGAGTAAGAATAGGCAATTACATATAAGAATACTTCTCAGAATTTGTCATATCAGAAATTTTCAGTATGTACCCTCTTATATGTACTCAATGGCAAATAGGTGGCAGGCCCTCATCAGTTTGGCACCATCAAGGCATCAACGTACATCATCAATACCTTTTTGATCCCTTCGATAAAGAAACTAATAGTCGTAAACTCGTAGTCATTGTTTCACGCACTTTCCAGAAGTGAAAGTGTAGCTGGAGAAGGAATGGGAAGTAGTGAAAGTTATAGTTAAAAAAAAAACAAAAAAAAACACAGAAGCCAGTGTTAAAGCTATAGGGATATCAGATATGTGCTCAATTGTGAAAAACTAGTTAGTTTTGCTTCTAGGCCAAACAATTCTCTCTCGAGTCTCGAAGACTTCTATAAGTTTCGAGTCCATTCATACAGCAAGCTGCATATAGTCTTTGGTCTTGTTTGGTGTAGTGGTTGTAGTTGTGGTGAGGACGTGAGGTTGCTGGCTTTGGAGAAGGTGCTTGTCAGCTTGTGTAAAGCTAGTGACGACAATGGGACCTGGATGCGGTGGAGGTCGAGGCCGGGTGGCCCTGGCCCTGGCAGTCCGCCTGGATGGGGCGGCCCTCGCCCTGGTGGTCCGCCTGGTTTCTTTGGTGATATGTTATAGGTTCTTGGTATGCAACTACATTCACTATAGCTACTTTGGTTTTTGGAATTTTGATTATGAATCTATTTTTAATCCTTTGGGGGAAGGTTTTGATTGAATCTATTTCATCTCATCGCCTCAAGAGATGTGATTAGTTTCCTCTGGTCGTTTAAGTCACTATTATGTACTGTACTGCTGGATTGGGAAGGCATGCAATGTGTACCTATCATATGACAATACATGTTGTTTATTCTGAAAAAAATGTTCCTATCATATTTTCCAAGTAATATAGATCATATTTTCATACATGTGCACTCTAATTATCAAGTTCATTGAATCTTGATGCATGAATTTGAAGAATTGATCACTTTCTTTGTTATGTTTTAAGATTTGTGATGCGTGATATAATTAGTGGTTTTTTTTTTGTTCACTAGCTTTCTGTAATTAATGTGGTGTGTCAAGTAATTGCTTAATTGAGAATTAAGAATTGCTGAAGATTCTATTCTATTGTGTTCTTAGCTTTTAGTCCTATTATTGTGGCCCTATCACGACAAGATAATTATGATTAGAGAGTTCATTCTTGCCTTTATCGGAAGAGTGGATACTAAGAAATTGACTTGTACATTGACCTTGACTGACATTAGATATAGAACCATGTAATCGTGATATTCTAGGTTGTAACTATCGCATGCTTAAATCCCTAGTAACTAGCGTTGATCACATTTGTTTTATATTTAGTAGACCTAATAAGGTACTAGTACATGAATTAAACAATTCATATTTGCCTTGATCGATTGGAAATGTGAATTAAGTACGGGATTTGGTACTTGTGAAGATATGTTTGTTTGCTTGAAATTGTTTCGTTACATTAACTGTAATTGTTAGAGCGATCCCTAATACTCAAAACACTCTCTTTTTATTTTTCGTTTATTTTTATTTGTCTTTGTTAACTTTATTCTTAATCATTTCATCTGGACATTAAAATCACAATGTCAACAACATCTACCTCATTATAAATAGCCATCACTAGGCTCTTATAGTAGCATTTCTTTCAATCTCTACCTCATTTTTATTTCTTTATTGCCGATTACCCAAGAACTGTGGGTTACCATCAATTTCTCAATAAGATCAAATTGTTTTTTGATTACATGATGGCAAAACATGAAAAACATTGGCGCGCGTGTAGACGAGGTGCTCTACCTAACTGAGCTATAGCCCTTGTGCTTGTGATACATATTTTATTATGTAGATAATTTCTTGTCAAGATGAATATCACACGATCCAACATAATATTGTTTTGATATGTTTGATTAGTATTGCTTATAAGTAATATTACATTTATAATTCATCCATGCGATAGGTCCACTTATTTCTGATGATAAATGACCTATTACTAATCCATGTGGTACGATAATCTTGAGCAAAACATTTTTCCTATCTTGACAACGATACGTACGTTCACTTGCTTGAATCCAAGTCAATGACGCCAAATGAACGTAACGTTGGTAAGATGAGGATAGTGTTGGATAACAATACTTTCACTATGCTAAACAAGTCATATTGTTGAAGGGGTATACTAGCGTTTAATAAAAGTCAGTGGGACACGGGACCTACTGGGTCCTCACGTGCTTCCACCACTGTTCATCACAGCAACAAAAGAAAGAACAAAAACATCAATAATCAATCAATATCGAATATTTCCAATATGTAAAGAAACCTAAATCACATGTGTTCGTCAATTTAATCATATCTAGAAATCAAAAATGATAAAGAACAAAAATGACATGGGTTTGTCTACGGTACTACGTTGTATACCATACACTCATTTTACCATTAATTGAACAAAAATGACAATTTTTTTTTGATCAAATACACAATCAATGTGCTATTGTGAGTCGAACTCATGACCTCTCACATATAAGGAAAGACCTATGTCACTAAACAAAACAATACTAGGTACAAAAATGACAAGTTAAATGAGTAAAATGTACAACATTGACAACAAAATTACAACATTTGTTTTACACATTTATTTATAATTGAACCAAGTTACTACAACGACAACAAGTTGTTCATAAACTTGTAAATTGTCTTAAGTTGATTATTTTTACCAAAACAACAACAAATTTGTTGTCATATTGATATATGTAGGTATCATAAACAGATAGGTACCCTAGCAAATTCTTATAAATGAATTAGTTCATTTAATTAAAGAAACAAAAAACAAAACAAAAAAACAAAAGAGAAAGAACATCAAATCAGTAATATCACCTTTTAAAATTGTTGATCTTGAATTATTGATTGAATGATTAATGTGTATCAATTTATTTTTATAAATGAATAAAAAAAAAGGGAAGACTGCATAAGCAAACAAGACAAACTTAAAGAGAATGAGTCATCTCTCCATAGCCATCTACATTTTACCCTTTGTTAGATAGGTAAAAACCGTAAAATTGTTGTGATTGATGATGACATAAAAAGGAAAATAAACAAAGAGAAAGACTGCATAAGCAAGCAAGACAAACTAAAAGAGCGGATTTCAATTCATAAGGATCTTCATTTGGTCCCCAAACTTGATTTCCTTCATCGTTATGTCCTCTATTCCAAGAATGTATCTCATTGTTTTTAAGAATTGCAAAATCTGATGTACAACATGATGCTGCATTCCATAAATTAAGGAAACTGGTAGACATAGTTGACCCTTCATATACTCAACGTTTTCCGCGCTCACATAGTTTAAGATGCACTGTTGTCAAATGCTCTACAATGTCCCCGATAACTTCTTCAGAAAAAGGGCGCTGGTCTTTTAAGCAGTCACAAAAGTTCTTGTACTCTTCCGCATCTCTAATTGCATATGAGCTTACCTTAACATCAAACTTCAACTTTTTCGGGCACGGCTTCACCATATAAAATCTCTGCCTAAAGAGCTTGACTGTCTTATCCTGACCAATAACCCGTGTACGGAGCGTCTCTTCCATCTTAAGGAGGCGATTAGATTCATTAGCTGACATTTTGTTCACAGGAATACGAGTTCAAGAGATTACGATATGTTGAATATTCAATTTCAGTTATCATAGGTCCTACATCCCCTGCCTCACTCTCAGCCTTGCTCAGTTCTATGTCTTTCTTTATTATAGCTACAATCTGTGACTTAAGGTCCATTTCTCTGTTTGAATGAGTAGGAAAAAAAACTTAGTTTCTCTCTAAAAATAAATTTGTTTCTCTTCTTAAAAAAAAAAAAACTTAAAACATGTTTCTCAGTGTTTATAAACATCTGGTCATAGCAAATACTGAGAAAAGTTAAAAAAAGTTCTCATTCTCTCATCTTAATGTCCTCATCAAGACTCATAACAATCATCTAGCTCCATTCAGTTCAATTAGTAGCTTTTGAATCAAAGTCACCACTCATCATCCATTAATGAGTCATCAATCATTCATTGAATTGGTTATCAATATTAAACTTACGAGTATGAACTAGGTATTGAGTGTTGAGTTTACTAAAAAAAACAAAAGTATGGCAGCTAACATTCTGTCTACTAGAGCGGATGAAGTGCAAAAATGTTAGAGGGTACATGGAATCTCTCACATATAGTAGTTGAGTTTGGGGATGTGATTAGGAGGAAGGTTTGGTAGCGATGAATTATGTTTTTATTGGTGGTTGTTATTTTGTACATTTCATCTACTACTTAAAATGTAGATAAAATGAACATTTTAATTAAGTAAAAACAAATATTCAAAGAAGACTGAAATTGGTAAATCAAATCAAACAGATGGACAAGGAAGCAACTAGCTTGTTGTTCTAAGCCATCATATGCATATACAGATTCTTCAACAACTATTACAACTCAAATTTATAAAATGGATGAAAGAGACAATCAATCAAAACCATCACACACATAGATTCTCTAACAAATACTACACCTCGATCAATTGCATGAATTGAATAAAATAAATGAACCATCAAAGTCTACATTATACACATAGATTCCTCAACAACTATAACAACTTAGTTTCATAAAACTGATGAAAGAAATGATCAATTTAGATTTTAGACCAACATTCACATATATAGATTCTTCACTTCAACAATTGTAACGACTCAGTTTTATGAAAAAAAATGAAAGGGATGAATGATTTAAATCCTTAAACACATGAACCAAGGTTCTTTTAGATTGAGGAAAACAAGAACCTAATTCCACCGAATCAATTTGTAGTTATTTTATTTTTTTAATTTTAAAGGTTTGGAACCTTTCCAAGCTGGAAAGCTCAGCCTACGCTTGGATCTAGTTATTTTATTGAAAAAAAAAAACAAAAGAGTACATGAAAGGATAGGGGGACATAGACCAAAACTCATCCCGGGAAAAGAAGAACAACGTACACTAAAACCTAAGATCTACTAAGAAAAATTAACAATGAAGAACGAATTTGTTGTTGCTGCTCAAGTGTTATAAACATAAAGACTATCATAAGATCACAAACTAAAACGATAGTTGGGAAAACATGCTAAATCACGTGAAAAAAGCTGCAATTGCACAAGGTGGACATGAATCATACCAATGAACTCCTGCACTATCTGCACCAAAATTAGCTAAGCAGTCAGCAACGTTGTTACCCTCCCGATAAATATGAGATACTTTTACAGTACAGTCATAGTAGTAAGAATAGCCTGATAGTTAAACCATCCATTAGTGAAACGCTATGGTACATCTATTTTAAATGAAGAAAGAAAATGAATCACTAAATTAGACTCACTTTCAATCCAAAGAGAATGCCAACCTCTTTGTGAAGCCATTTGAATGGCGTGAATGACTGCTTGCAGCTCAGCTTCCAATGCAATAGCAAAACAAAGATTTCTTGAAAAACAACCTAAAACCCGACCCAAATGATCTCGGAAAATGCCACCAAAACCTACTAGACCAGGAGAGCCACGAACTGTACCATCAGTGTTGAGCTTGACTTGATAAATAGAGGAAGCATGCCACATAACTTTAAATTTTTTTGGTGCTTTAGATGACCTGCCCCTAATACCAATGCGATGCAAAATGCAAAGCTTAACAACTATATTCTTCATTGAACCCTTACTCAAAATAATAATCTCATGAAGCTGTATCTTAATAAAATGGAGTAAGGAACTTTGCAATATGATTGACTCTTGAAAGCGAAGAGCATTCCTTGCATGCCAAATAACATAAAAACAAGCTCCAATCATTCCCCACCATAGCTTATCAACTAAGGGAATCAAAACGACAAACAAAACTAGATCAACATATAAGAAAAAAATGTGTTGAGAGTGATTGAAATGTGTAGCTGCCGTTTTTCAGGGGTATTTTAATAATCAAAATCGTGAATAGTTATATTCATATTCTAATTTTATGTGGTAGGTAAACAACTCATTGGAACTAAAATCTATAAATACGATTCCACTCTGTTTGTCATTCCTTCTGTCTCTCGTTTCTTATGAATTTCATTCCAAGTAAGTAAATGTGACATCAACGTCTTCATCTGGGCTTCACAATAATCATTTACATCCCTTCAAGTTCTATTAGCAGCTTCCGAGTCAAAGTCATCACTCATCATCCATTAATAACCCATCCAACAAATCATCAATGCAAGATGTGCAAGACGATTAACAACACCATTTGCTTCACGATAAATATGACGAAGGAGAATAAAATTGAAAGCCTTCATGTAATGAAGACAGTCAATAAGAATAGTACTAACCTCAGCCACATCTCCATCTTGTGATGCCATAGTCTTTGTTAGACTTGTTCGAAACATGCATGCTAAGCTTCAATATAACCATTGTTCTTTCATGTCTCACTTTTTCATATGATAGTCACTTGTTAATTAACCTTGGAATAATTCCTTGTGTGATTTCGATGTATTGTAAACTTTTGATGCCATGAGATTAGTCTAAGACAAGAGTACTCAAGGGTAATAGAATTTTTTGTTCATTGTGTGTGTGCACTTTTTTTTCTTAGGGAAAATGAAAAAGCTTAATTGATCATAGATCATGAAGACCAAAAGGTCATGCATAAATAGTCCAAGGACCATACAAATGCATAGCAAAACTAAAATAAACTACAACTAATAATTGAAAGACAACCTCAAAACTACATCCAAAAAGGTGGATATGACAGCTAGAAAGCATATAATCTTCTACCAACGACACAACTTTCAATCGAATCAGGCCTAAGACCCAATGACGTACCTTTCATCGAATTGAAAAGAAAGAGAGGAATTGTTGAAGTTTAGAACGGATCTTTCCTACCTATGCTAGGGATTCTACTCCCACAGAAGCCCAACATTGAGCCCAATTAGGGGAGGCCCACCAAATTAAGTCCAACAACCCACAGTCGATCAAAGTGCTCCAACATCACCCTCATCCCCTGGGTCCTCTTCCAGCCCGGCTAGCCACCAAGTTGTCGGTTCAACAAAATCTCAGCCAGACCCACCATCAGTCCACCCTACAGTTTTAGAGTTTTCGGCCGCTACACCAAGATCTCCACCGCCAGACCACGCTCTGACTCAGACCACCATCACCTCCTTCAGCTCCCCTTCCTAGCCCATAATATTCGGCAGCCTCTGTTTCCAGCCACCAAGCCTGCATCTCCAACATCAATGTGTGCATGTCCTGCACCAACCCAAGCGACCACCACCAAGCTCTCACCCTAGTCACCTACCCCTTCCTCGGGCCAACATAGAACCAGAACTCTGCATCCATCACCGCCACCCGACCAAACCACCAGCAGATCTGAATTGGCCCCATAAGAGACCAACCCCGACCACCGATGCCCTTGGAAGCCATCCAAACCGCCACCACGGTCCAATCCACCAGCGTCCGGCAGCCAGTCCCGAAACCAACCACCACCGATTCTGACAACCGTTGCCGAAGCCCAGCAAGGCACTCCACAATTCGATCTTGCCGCCGTCTTAGTGAACATGAGCCCGGTTGCTCCTCCTCTCATGAAACCAAACACGATCGAAGAGATGAAATCACCTCTCGTCGCCACGACATGGTCACTGCCGAGTTTCCCCAAGGCCTCCACCAATCTCACAGCACGATCACCACCCTCGAGAGGGCGCCGTCGCCATATCTGAACCCTAGGGTTCAGTGCAAGAGAGATCCGACTAATTTGGAGGCACCTCATTATTAGCTTGACGGGCGGTTAATGTCATTAAACAACCATCCACGTTCATTTTGTATTTTGTTTAGCTAAGAGACTAACAAAAGCTAAGTGTGGGGTAGTTGATAGGAGCACTTTGTGGGACGTTTTTAACACATTAATTTCTTCCCCTTTTTTGTTCGTTAAACCCTTATTTTCATTCGTTTCAAGTTATTTTGTATTATTAATTTTTAGAGGTGCATGTGTTCGAGTGAGATTAGGCCAAAACGGTTAGCATTTCATGTGACTCTATGAATTTAGATCTTTATTAACTAAATAGACAACCGCACCGAAGATGCATATGCATGCTCTTGATGACATAAAATCTATATTCAATTCAATCACAATAAGATCTTCTTCTTTTTCTTTTTTAACAATACAATTGCAAGAGGCAAGAAGCATGTAATAGTAATATACCATTTGTTATTCTGTGGAAGTACGTAGGAAACTGGATCACTCTCATTTTGATCGAATAAATCAAAGCTTTGAAATCTAGGCATGGTACACATATCCCATCTGATTTAGGGTTTGGCGTGTGTATTAGAAATCAACTACTGAAGTAAGATCGATGAACTTACCGGCTGGCCTGCTGGTATGTGAGGCGCTTACGCTCTTCCTCTAGAGCTCTATCCTGAGCAGTCGTATTAATATATATATATATATATATATATATATATATAGTTAGTTATACAATTATATTGGAACTCAAAATTATGAAGCTAAACTCAAATAAATAATAAAGCAATTCAAAACTAATCGTCGATGTACTTAGATTGCCACAAGGGAAAGACAATAAGATCATTAGAGCTCAATGCCAAGCAAAATAGTTAATCGATCAAAGCATCAATTCAATGGTTAACTAATCTATCAAAGTAATGAATAATAAGAAAACTAAAACTAAGAATTATATATAGCTCGTACCTAGCATGCATGATCAATCACTAACTTGCCTTTCTGTCTCCGATACTTGCAACTTTGCAAGACCATTTTCAAGCGCTTCCTCTAAGGCCATCAGGTCCACGAAGATGCATGTTAGGTCTTCCCCTTTCAAGTGCCTACATTGTTCACCATGAATAATTAATCTGTGTACTTATATTAGTTATCAAGAGAGAACAAATTAATCTAGTTATATATACATATATCCCGGAGCTCGATCGATTTGCATGCCATCATTGTCTTTCTTGACTCTGTAGTCTATCCACTTCATATGTTGGAGAGCTGGTTAATTCTGTACATTTTGTCATATTTTT
>NC_020491.1:13990054-13993028 GCF_000184155.1 Fragaria vesca subsp. vesca
ATCAATTTATGGTTACATCCGGCGGGTTTGGCCGGAAATTTATGCCTTTTTGTTTTTCTTTTTAATAAAATTTTAAATCGGGGGTTCGTTCTTTCTTTTGATCTTCAGAATCCTATTTTTCTCTTCGTTTCTGGTTTGAAACAATTGGGCCTCCGCTGTGTGAGTGAGAGGCCCAATTTTTTGGATCTGTAATGGTGGGCCAGGTTTACTGGGTTCATGTTTTTCTTTTCTCCTACCATGGTGTTACTGGTTTTTCATCTCTAGGCCCAGTTGTATTTTCACCTTTTTCACCTCTGCTATGGCTAGGGTTTCCCATTTAAGTAGCATTTCCTTAACTGAGCCTCCGGGTCCTGGAGAAGGAGAAAATTGAAGGGTTTAAGGAAGCTTAAGGTTAGTAAACCTTAATGTTTTTATGGCTACAAAACACATAATCTTGCTGAACTGTTGGTCCATTTGAATTGAACCTCCTGTAATGCAGGTGAGAATGTTTTCTCTCGTGATTCCACCTCCTCAGATTCCAGTACCTTTGAAGGTTGCTCTGGAGCTTGCACCTCAGGCTGAAAGTTCTGGCAGCCATGGAGGCGGCGGAAATAGGAGAACTGGCATTGGAGCCCCACCCCCACCCCCACCCCCACCCCCACCCATGTTCGGGTTTCCTTTTCACAAGCGGTTCTTGGTCCGTGGTGGTAAAAATCTACAATCAGTAGATTTCTGATTCCTGTTCGTTTTTTTTTATTATTAAAAATGCAGTTTAATTAAAATCTTATTTTGTTTTTCAGCAAGAACAACCTAGTATGGTTTCGTTCCCTCGAATAACGCCAAAAATTTCCCTGAAGATGGAAGGCAAGAAGGCCATCACACCGGTTCCTCAGAAGAGGTTTTTTCATGACCTTTGAGCACATTGAACTGAATTTCACATTTTTGTATGGTGCTCTTGAACTGAATTTTGGAGCACATTGAAATGCTTTTGGAGCACATTGAAATGCTTTTCACATTTTTGTATGGAGCTCTTGAACTGAATTTTGAGCATATTGAACTGCTTTTCACATTTTCGCATGGAACTCTGATATGAATGAAGCTGCTCTTCTCTTTCTAATTGCTGAAAATCAAGTAGTCTATGCTTTTTGCTTTGGTTGAAACTCTCTATCCTGCTCTACAAGTTGTCTCTCTTCGCTCGACAAGTCTCTCTCTTTGCTCTTTGCTCTTTGCTCTCTTGTAACAACTTCTCTAGGGAATCTCAGAAATCCTCCGGTGCTTGTGTGAAGATCAGAGGTAGTAAACTAAACTCACACACCAACACAAACAAGAACATAAATTAGCACAAGAGTTTGTAACATGCATTTAGCATAGCATAATATGATAATCCAAAATGGGTACCAGAAAACCCAAAAGGTAAAGAACAGAAAGATTTACTGGATCCATGTCGGAATCTTGGTTGTATTTTCACTATTTTGGCTCGTGGTTTCTGGTACTACAATTGTCAGCACTGTATGTATTAGGTGCTTAAAGCATGCAAGTTATTTGATTGTGATTGTATTAGGTGCTTAAAGCATGGAAGGGTGCTTGATTGTGATTTGGTTTGGTGTAGACATACCAAAGTTGTTCAATCACAGGATGTGTGCCTTGTTAGAACTATGTACAATATAGTTAAGTAGTAGCCTATTCACAGATTGTTGTTGGTTGGGATTATTTATATGTCAGTGAAGGTGAAACAACTTAGGATCAGATTATTTGTTGGCTGAAATGTATCTTTGCACCATTTCAGCTTTTCCTTGTTTATTTGTGAACTGTGAGTATGTTCTAGTTTTTGTTTTTTTGTTTTTTTTCATCTTAGATATGCTTTATTTTGTTAATGAATTTGCTGTTAGTAACTTTAAGATTGGGTGATGAACTGATGATGCTATGGAATTAGACTCGTCTATAGCAGTTTGATGATCCTCTAATTTGTTTTGCTCCTAGCGGACTTGTCTATAGCAGAGTTTGATGATCCTCTAATTTGTTTCACTCCTAGCACAGTTTGGTGATGCAATGGAATTAGACTAATTCGCTGAAATGTATCTTGCACCACTGCCAATTCATCTTTTTCCTTCTGTTCTAGCTGGTTTCTTCTTCTTCTTTTTTCATCTCAAGTATGCTTTATTTTGTTGAGGAACTTGCTGTTAGTAACTTTAAGATGGAGTGATGAACTGATACGCCGTGGAATTAGACTTGTCTGTAACAGATTGATGATCCTTAAATTTGTTTTCCTCCGGAATCTCATTGAAAGAAAGAAACTGATTGAGGCTGCTAGATTTATATGCACCTTCAAGCTAAATGACAAGTTTCCCCCAGTACCACTCTTGATACAAATTGTGGAGGATGCAAAAAGTGTTGCAGTGAAATGCTCGGTGAAGTGAGTAAGAGTCCCAAAATTTTTGGATCGGATAAGAGTGATCAAGATTCGTCAAAGCATCAACCATAAAATTGATACGTGACAAGAGAATAATATAGTCGTGAGATTTTAAGATTCGTCAAGCATTAAGCGTAAAATTGGCTTCTCTAAACACATAGAAATTGAAAAAGTTCTTTTTTATTGATGAAATGATCTTCGTCCTGGTGTGGTTTATATCATATATGATCTTCGTCAACCGTAATAGAGCACCAAAAGCACCATTAACGATTTAACATGACCACTATTGAGTTTTAGAATCACCTTCAGAAACTAGATCTTTGAGGACTTTTTCTCTAGCTTGGAGTAAACTGTGCTAGCTTGGGGTTGATTCTTTTGTTTTGGATTGAGAATGAACTAAAAGTCAATACTTGCCAGAGAAGGAAAAATCTAAAGCCAACAACCTAGTAATATAGTATATAGAGATGAGCTTAATCAGCGTAGACTAACCTGGAATTTATCTATTACTAAAGCTTGGTCGACTGTTCATATCATAGGCATATGAACAGTGTATTTTTTTTTTTTTTTTTTTTTTTNTTTTNTTTT
>NC_020491.1:13993795-13998100 GCF_000184155.1 Fragaria vesca subsp. vesca
CATGAGAATTACAATGTCATGAATTTAATCCTATTAATTGAGAATTCCATTGTTTGAATTCATGATGTGTCCATAGAAATTTCAAAATACAATTCCATGAATTTAAATCCTATTAATCGAGAATTTCATTGTTTGGATTTCATGATGTAGAGTTTTAAAATGACAAGAATTTGTATTCAGACTAATCTTAGTTAAAGAAATTGACAAATGATGCTTATTTTGTGAGGAATTCAAGTCGGGAATTTAAGTTCCTAAATTTCACGATTATTTTCCTGTGAAAATTGCTAATTCCATAAGATAAGTATCCAAACGAGGAAAACCGTCCTAAGAAATTGGGAATTCCTTATTTTTTATTAAATTCTCAGAAATTCACCCACATCCAAACACACCGTAAATGTATATACCGCGCCAAGGCGCGGGTATAATTCTAGTATTACACAAGCTAGAACCATCCTAGAGAACAGTGGACACCATTTAAAGAACTACTACAGTGAGTCAGTGACTGTTCAAGAATCAATTTTCAAGAGTCTTTCATGTTTGACCCCATTGCTCAAGAAGGCAGAGTACAACCAACACAAAGATAACTAGGAAATGGACACAAGTATGCATCTAGCTAGGACATACTTCCATATAGTTACAAGTTAAAACCACATTCAGTCGAATGACATAGCGCACTATGAAAGACGATATCAAGAACTTACCAGGGATCTTATCTGCATACGGAAGTGTCTGGCAGAATTCTAAGAAGCCTCTTTATTCTGAGAAATCATCCCATGAAGCTTTACAGTCTCATCAACATGTAGAGTATAAACCAACTCATATGCAGCTATAAAGTGCAAAAATCCCCAAATCTCCCAGGAATTTTCAGGAATTCTCATTCTTGCTTTCCATTGGAATGCCAACTTCATTGCATCCTCTTTCAAATGAGGTCTGACATGGGGGACTTCTCTCATTAACTTCTCTAACACGAAAATGCAAGTTTTGATCGAAGTTACTTCTATACTCGAGTGTTCATTAGACATTACCTGTAAGTGACAAGAGTAGGCAGAGGACTCTGCTTGATAAGTAATTCAAGATCTGAACTTGGGTTAATGTTTCTCAAATAATCAAGCCTGATTTCCACAACATCAGAACCAATTTCCTTAGCCTTGTGCATCTCAATGATCATTTGGTCCACTGTGGTTCCCATTAGGGGTGTACATAGCAATGTTGGGCTGCTCAGAAATCCTCCCGTGCTTGTGTGAAGATCAGAGGTGGTAAACCAAAATCACACACCAATACAACCAAGAACAGAAATTAGCACAAGAGTTTGTAACATGCATTTAGCATAGTAATGTGAGAATCTAAAATGGGTACCACAGGAAACAGAAAGGATAAAGAACAGAAAGATTTACCTGAAGGCTTCCCATGTGAGAAACTTGGTGGTATTGTGGCTTGAGGTTTCTGAGGCTACTTCATATGTCAGCACTGTATGTATTAGGTGCTTAAAGCATGCAAGGTGCTTAAACTTGGTGATATTGTGGCTTGATTGTGATTTGGTTCAGTGTACTAGTAATTATTTATGAGGGATATGGATGTACCTACTTGAGTATATTGACAAATGAAAATCGGTTGTGAGAGAGAAACATACAGAAAGGAAAGTTAATTTGAACATTTGGTAGTGAGAGAGGTACGCCAAATAGTACGGATCAATAATCTGAGTTACATACTATATGCATATTGTTATGGAATACACAGCTACACTTTCCTCCTCTAAACTAAAATTTGATTGTTGAAGTTGACATATTTCTGTTATGTTCTTAGTTCTTTCCCATTTTTGTTAATGTTATAACTTATAAATTCGAAATGAAAAACACAAAGTTGTCATGGTATGGTTTTTTGGGATTTCAGAGATCCAACACTTTCAATTCCCTACAAAACAGGCAATGAAACACTGATTTCTTCAGCCCCAAGTTGATGTACATAACCCCACATACGATTTGTATTCTGAATCCAGCGAACACTGTAAACCCCAGATTACCTTAAACCCATAAATCCTTACACATAGTACATACCAACCAAAGACCCTATTGAATAAGATGGACAAAGATTTTCAAAGGCACCGGCCATTCAGCAATTTACTGTAGATGGCTACTGAAAGTCAAAGAGACACTGAGGGCATCCATGGTTCTATCACCTCTATGGTCCTCAACCAAACCCAAGATACACTTCTCATGTGGCACATGACACCTAACTTGAGCACACAATTATTAGAATTTTCAAAATACCAATCCTTTGTCGGTATAAGGAAGTTGAACTTGAACTCACAAATGAACAGACCAACATATTACTATATTAAGATAAAAGGAAGTTCAACTTTTGCTTCAACCCCAGAAAACCATCCCAACCTAAGTTCTTTCCCAAAAGAAAGGCACGTATTTGACACCCATAATAAGGTTACTTATGCACGGTGAAACTCAGAGTAAAACTTTAAGGCATCAAGAAATGACTGCTGTGAAGAACTACATAAGTGAGCAAAATCATCCAATCATACTTTTTCCACACCTTTCAAGTACTTGATACATGTCTGTTATCAGTCAGAACATTGAAAATTATACAGCGCACCCGGGTGCGCCACGTACCCGTCCATCTCCGCCGTCCATTTTGAAAAAGTCAAAAGTCCGCGTCAAATGGACGGCGGAGATGGACGGGTATGCGGCGCACCCGGGTGCGCTGAATACGCTCTCTCAGAACATATGTGTGTGCATCTCCTAAAGAGAATCAATATTAATGCAACTCAGAAACAAAGCAGTTGTTGACCAAGAAGAGTAGTACTTGGTGACTCAAGGCATATGGTACTTCAAGTTTTTGGAGCGCATTGAACTGCTTTTCACATTCTTGTATGGAATTTTTATATGAATGAAGTTGCTCTTCTCTTTCCAATAGCAGAGAATCAAATAGTTTTTGCTTTGATTCAAGCTCTCGGGCCTTCTCTTCAAGTTGTCTCACCAAATGCTCTTTTCTCTCTTTTAAGGACTTCAAGTGAAGCAAAATGCTTTACTCTTTCTAACATCTCAGTCGTCGTTTGAGAAGCATATTGCATCTGCTCCTGTTCAAACAATCTGGCTTGCTCTTCAAGCTGTCCCTCTTTTAACTTCAGTTCATATGAGACTGAATCCAAAGACTTTTGACGATCTTGTAACGACTTGTCAAGTGCAGCCAAGGTCTTTCCTTTTTTGTTCCATCGATTCTTCAAGTGACACAAAATGCTTTTCTTTTTCCAAATGCTCAGCCTTCACTCGAGAAGCAAACAACTCAAACTCTTTGGCTAGCTCTTCAAGTTGCCCCTCTTTGATCACAACCTCGTTAAGGCACTCCTCCACCTTCTCCTCAACTCTCAGCTCAAATTCTTGCCTCCTCAATTCAAACTTCTCACACAGCCCCTCAATCTCCCTCTCTTTCAATTCCAGCCTACAACACCACTCCTTCATCACCTTCTCAACAACCCGAAACTTTTTCGCCCTCAATTCCATCTCCCTCACCATCTCAACCAACCCAATCTCCCCCCTTTTCAATTCAACCTCCTTCTCAAACTCCTCAATCTCGTTTAATATTAAGATACTGTACAGTTGTCAAAGTGGAACAGAAACAACACTCAAGGAAGGCTCATTTTTAATACACTTACCAGGAATTTTATCTTCAAAACCAAGTGTCTAACATAAATTCAAAGTCTGCTTATGCTGTGAAATCATTCCAAGAAGCTTTAAAATCTCATCTGCATCTAAAAGAGCTGACAATTCGCCACCCTCCGATTCAACCTTGTTTAACCTCTCATCGATTGACGACTGCAAGATTTTACCATCTGGTTGGTCACTTTTCCCTTGTCTTCATTGGGCTTCAAGGTTGCAGACTTGCAGTCACGGTTTTCTTTGACTTCGGTAATAATATCCTTTAAACTAAAATACATGATCTTGCCTGCATAGCAAATGTTTTCCCAAACAAATGAGGTCTTCTTCTTTACCTCTCCTCTCCCTCTCTGTCACCCTCTCAACAACTGTATGTTACTTGGTGATCGATTAGCAAATCTTGCAAGTTTTGAAGACACTGTCTACAAAACAAACCAAACAATTTTTGACATGAGTATTCTATAGCCAGAACAAAAGACAAACCAAAGTACTGTAAGGTACCCATCTCCTTACTGGAAATCCAAGGAATCATGGAGAAGTTATATAAAAGTTATCAATCATGGAGGAAAGACACAGCCTACATGAATCTGTTTCTTTCTAAAAAGAAAAAAATACATGAATATCATAATTTAGTCTAACT
>NC_020491.1:13998120-14000922 GCF_000184155.1 Fragaria vesca subsp. vesca
TATATATATATGACACTATGACAACATGGAACCATAAAGAAAACAAAAATAAAAAATACATTTAGAACACTTTGAGCAGAATACTCTATCCCACGAAATAAGTTTGGGAACGATTCCGGCGAGCTCTTAGCACCCAATGCAGAAAACAAAAACAAAAATGAAAGAAGAATACATTTATAACACTTTGAGCAGAATACTCTATCCCACGAAATAAGTTTGGGAATGATTCTTGCGAGCTCTTAGCACCCAATGCACAGTTCAAGATAATGAAGCGGTATACCCTTTCATTCTCTGAGCCGTTTTAGCTAGTCAAAAATCAAACAAATAAGAAGCAAGACAACCAATTCTCACTCTTTGAAGTGAACAAAATTTATACACAGAGGCATCAAACTCATGATTCAATGCAATAGTAGAGATAAATAAAGACAAACCACACGCAAAAGAAGAAAAAAATAATATACTGTAAGTTTCAGTCCTACCGATATAAAAAAACTCAACAGCTAAAAGCCTAACTTCCTTATTGTGATATCCATAGCTCAAGTCTTGTGTTTACTCTATGATCTATGTCATCACCCTTATTATGAAAGACTAATGCTTGTGACGATGCTTTAGACACTGCTAAAGTTTCCGTCAAGACAACGCACGGTAGCAGTACAAGAGTTCTTACTTGGGAAACCATTGCTTGCCTTGAGCAAGTTGTGAAAGTTTTGAAGAAGTAAACTGATGTCTTGTACAGACATTAAAATAAACCTATGCATACTAGAATAAGGAACTAACTCCTCAAATTGTTAAATGATACAAGCTAGGCATTGGAGAGTTTGAGCAATCCTCATCAATAACATGAAGTATCATAGAAATTAGCTTCATGTTTTAGGGTAAGCTAGGTTTATGCCTCACTATGGGGAGCATTTGAAACAAACAAACAAACAACAGGAAAACATTTGTAGACATAGCAAAGTAGTTTCAATCAGTAAGATTAGGATGATTCGAGGCCATACCATACGAGGGACTATAGGAAAGACTTTGAAACAAGATAGGTGTTTCACTATTCAAACATTCTCTGTGGCAATAAACTTAGCAATTATGCTCTTTTACGCAGCTTATATGTGTGAGATGTTGGTGTAGCAATTCTGGAACTTCGCTTCCTTCCTTTTTTCTGCTCATGTTTTTCAACAATGGACGGTAGAGATAGCACCAGGTATGGATTCTCCTTTAACTTCCCAAGCCATTCAATTTCCATCATAATATCAATTGGTGGGTACTGCGACTCAAGGCCGTGATCTTCAATGCACTGAATCAGAGCTCTTAGATCAGCTATTTGGTCATCTACAACCTTTCCCTGAAAGCAAAATTCATCCCCAAGAGGTGTAAATTAATTAAGGATGGTCCTGGATTTATCTATTTAGAAGGCACTTGTTGAATGTACCTTTTCATCATGTGATATGTCTTTAATGAAAATTTCAGTGCAACTTTTCTTTGCATCCTCCACATATTCTTTCAAGAGTGGTATCAGGGGAAATTTGTCAGTCTGGTTGAAGTTGAAGATAAATGTAACAGCCTTGATCAGCTGCTTGCTTTCAATAAGATTCTGAATAATACCAGTTAAGAGAAACAAATTGAAGGACTCATCAAACTGCTAGACAGAAGTTGAATTCCATAGCATCATCACCCAAACTTAATGAAGTTGCTACAATGCATTAACAGCAGAAAGGATAGTAAGATGATATAGATGAAACTAGAAGCTTAGTAGTTAGAACACAATCATAGTAATGCAAGGAAAAGACCAGTAATCTAGTACCTGCACTAACAAAAATAATCAACACCAACTCAATCAATCTGTTAAGAATCCTACTACTTCACGCAATTGTACATAGCCTACATCATATCTTGAACTCCTAATTGTACATTGCCTAACCCATATCTTGAAGTCCTGACGCATCTTCGGTTTTAAATTATTTCAAAGCACTTTGGCAATGGTTGAAACCACTATTTCCTAGATGCAGTACGAATCAAGCCTAAGATAACTGTGACTGGAGCACAAGGGACCCATAATGGCATCTAGGATAGTCAAGGTTACAACTTACAAGCATATAGTCTAATATTGTGAATGCAAAGAGAAATTACATAAAATAAACTCAGACATATACGTATGTAAGTATGTATGTTTGTTTGTATGTATGTATGTATGACAGATATCTGTACTGATAGCCAAAACACTACAAAGGATCACCTCAAAGCTTCTACCATCCGTGCTAATGTGAAGTTGATCACTTACAGATTGAGGAATAATCATATTGTCAGAGGTAGGGGTAAGTTCCGAGCACTCAGTATTCACTTCAGAATTAAAATGTTTTAACTGCAAATGATCAATCTCTTTGCCCTCAACTTGCCTCTCACTTATATGGAGTGCATGGGAGAGTGAATCCAAATGCTTAATCTGATCTTGAACCTACTTTCTGAATCTGATGAACTGCTTTTCAAATTCCTCCATCAACTTTCTAAGTAAAACAAGTTGCACTTCTCTTCCCAATAGCTGAGAATCAAATAGTTTTGGTTTCAACTCCAATATCGCTCTGCCCTGCTGTTCATGTTTCCCCTCCGAAAGCTTTTTGACCGCTTCCATCTTCATTTGGAGTGCATTCAAAGACTGATCTTGTTGTTCTAACAATTTTTTAAGTGATGAGGCAAAATACTTCTCTCTTTCGAACAGCTGAGTCTTCACTTGACAAGAAAATTGTGTTTGCTTCAATTCAAGCTGTTTGGCCTCCTCTTCTATGTGCCTCCCTTTCATCTCAAGATCAT
>NC_020491.1:14000942-14004650 GCF_000184155.1 Fragaria vesca subsp. vesca
GCCTCTCACTTATATGGAGTGCATGGGAGAGTGAATCCAAATGCTTAATCTGATCTTGAACCTACTTTCTGAATCTGATGAACTGCTTTTCAAATTCCTCCATCAACTTTCTAAGTAAAACAAGTTGCACTTCTCTTCCCAATAGCTGAGAATCAAATAGTTTTGGTTTCAACTCCAATATCGCTCTGCCCTGCTGTTCATGTTTCCCCTCCGAAAGCTTTTTGACCGCTTCCATCTTCATTTGGAGTGCATTCAAAGACTGATCTTGTTGTTCTAACAATTTTTTAAGTGATGAGGCAAAATACTTCTCTCTTTCGAACAGCTGAGTCTTCACTTGACAAGAAAATTGTGTTTGCTTCAATTCAAGCTGTTTGGCCTCCTCTTCTATGTGCCTCCCTTTCATCTCAAGATCATGGGACACTGAATCAGTGAATCCAAAGCCCTTTCTCGTTCTTGTATCGATTTTTCACTTGACTGCAAGTACCTCTCTTTAATTAGACCCTCATTTAAGCATTCATCCACCCTCTTATCAATAACACGAATCTCTTCAACAATCGGCTCAAATTGTTTCCCTCTCAACTCAAACTTCTCAAACAACCTTTCTAGCTCCCTCTCTTTCAACTCAAGCTTACAAGACCACTCCTCCCATTTCAGTTCCATCTCCTTCTCACATTTCTCAATGGACATCTGCAATGCCATAACTTGCTTCCCTTTCACATCACATTCTTTCGTCTGCTCCTGAATCAACTTCAACACCCCATCTAACTCCCTCTCCTTTAACCGAATCCGCTCCTTCAGTACCTTCTCCTTATTCTCAAACTCCTTCCTCCTCTGTTCCACACATCTCCCAAAATAATACTCTTTTTTTCGGACTCCAAAACCCGATTCTCAATCAACTCACACTCCTTCCCCTTCTCTCTAACTAATATCTTCATTGCATCGACCTGATCAACAAGCTCCCCTCTCTTCATTTCCATCTCCTTCTCCCATTCATCATAACACCTCCGTTTCGCCTCAATCTCCTCTTCCTTCAACCCACATTCTCTCTTCCTATCCTCAATCTTCCCTTCCACAACTCTGAGCTCCACCTCCTTGGCCGCAACCTCTTTCGCCTTCTCCACCACACATTTCTCCAAAATTCCCAATCTCTCGGCCGATTCCAAACCCCTCTTTTCAACCAAATCAAACTCTTCCTTCTTCTCAGTCACCCTCACCTTCAACAAATCAAGCTCTTCCACATGTTTAACAATCAACGGCTTCAGAAAACTCAAGTGGTACTTAACCGATTCCAGCTGCTTCTCCAGCGCTTCCAGCTCCGCCTTTCTCTCTTCCAGCTTCTTCTCTCTGGCGCCGACCTCCCTTTCCCGGTCGCGGACTTCTCGGAACCGTGTCTCGAGGTTGGCCTCGGTGGACCCCCACCGCGCCTGGAGCTCCTTGAACTGGCGGGTCAGCCCGACGAGCGAAGCCGCCTGCGTTTGGAAGGTGTTGTGCGCTTTGCCGAAGCTCCTCTGCCGCTGCTTCAAGTCTGAGTCTTTCGTCGCCGGAGCGGTCAGCTCCTCCATTTTCTGCTCTCCTCCGATTGTCGAAACCCTAGAAATGTACGGAGGTGAATGGCGGAGAGGAATCAGAAAGGTGAGAAATTTTTTTTTCCTCCCGGAGGACCACGTCAGCATGCTGAGTAGTCCTTCTTGACCAATAATAAATTGCCACGTAGTTTTTTTTACACATCACAACAAATTAAAAAATTACTGCATTCAACTAAATTAGTAAAACTAAACATAAAAACAAAAAAACAAAAAAAAACTCAATGATCTTCGTTGGCTACTGTAGTTGAATTGAGATGGAGATGGTATGTTTTTGGTATCAGATCTTCCTTGGTATTCGACACATTTTGTTCAGATTTGCTTAACCCAATATTATGGCTTTGCAGCGGCAATACTTCCCTTTGTCATTGCCAACATCAAATGATCTGGGTTTTTTTTATTTTCAAAGTTCGTCATATAGATCCAAGTTCACACTACAATCTAATGGAAATCTCTTGTTTTACACGACAAATTTCCCCTCAAGATTCTACCAATTAGTCAGCCAACAATACTAAGGTTGGATTTGAAATCATCTTCAATCAGTCTGCTGGCCTCATCTCATTTATCTTACATCCCAGAATGGGACCATGCTTAAATAAAATGGTAACAATTCTATTGATCCAAATGATGCTCTCCAAGGATGCAAACAAGATTTTATTTCACAGAGCTGCAACGTTGGAGATGCCATATTATCTTTCCACCTCCAGCCCCAATTCAACGACTGTAGCCAACAGAGATCTTTGAGGTTTTATTTTTATTTTTTATGTTTGATGATGTTTAGTTGAAATGCAGTAAAATTTTACTTTGGAGAAATTTCTTAAGATGTGTAAAAAAAAAACTACGTGGCAATTTATTATTGGTCAAGGATGACCACTAGGCATGCTGACGTGGTCATCTTGGAGGACTGAAAAATTTCTCAAGAAAGGTCGTTGCTTTGAAATTGGGGTCATGCTCACTCCATGACTAAGCGGAGCTTGTTTTGAGGGCACCAACTGGATAAATTTTTCAGCGCTACGGAAGGACCACGTGTCAACATTTCAATCAAATTTTGATACGTGGATTTATTACAACTAAAATATAAACTAAAATTTTCTATTTTTTATAAAATACCTTCATGGATCTTTGTTGAGTTTGGACTAGGGTTTAGGGTTTGGGATTAGGGTTTGGGGTTTAAGTTTAGGGTTATGAAAAGACCTAATACTGCCACGTGGTCCTCCTGTAAAGATTCTTACTCAGCACAGTAGTAGATAGGGACCCACAGACAGCTAGAAATCCAACACGTGTCCTTCGGTGGAAGATATATTTGGTTTTCGGATTTTCCATCTGATGAGGTAGCAAGCCGCCTCGGTTACACATAAGTTGTAACACACACATTTTGTCAGTATTCTGATTGAGATTTACGAGAGTATTCCAATAATTAGTCGTGTTTCTCCTACTGTAGGGACGCAAACCCAAATTAGACCAGCTGGTCACAAAGAAGTAAGGTTGGAAGTTAGACATAAGAGTTCCAAACTGGATAGCTTGATCCGCCTTACCACACCAGTTGGTTGGGTTTTAGAGAACTTGAGATAAATAGATTACATACAAAACTCACCCGAAACGTCCAAAAACATGCGACACTAAGTGAGTGAATAGAATAGCTCCCCTAGTAACCAAATGATTAGTAGAGTCGCAAGATATTTAGGTTGGATAAGAGAGACAAAGATTTGTCAAAGCATCAATCGTAAAATTGGCTTCTCTACACACATGATGAAATGAAACGTCATAGTGTGATTTATGTCATATATGATCTTCATCAACCGGAATGGAGCACCAAAAGCACCATTAATATATCCGCTATTCAGTTTAGAATCACCTTCAACCACTACATCTTTGAGGCAATTTTATCTAGTTTGGAGTAAATTATCTCAAAAGGTTGATTCTTTTGTGGTTATGCATCAGATATTGAAAATTTATACTTGCTAGCCAGACAAGGAAACAACTAAAGCATTGTTGAATGAGTGATCTTGAATTCATATCTAGAATTTTAATAGTTGTTCGCCATAGACATAATTTATGAAATTTCAGTTATCATAGGTCCTACATCCCCTGCCTCACTCTCAGCCTTGCTCATTTCTATGTCTTT
>NC_020491.1:14004699-14036122 GCF_000184155.1 Fragaria vesca subsp. vesca
CATTCTCTCATCTCAGTCTCTTCATCAAGGCTTTCGACAACAACCATTTTAGCTCCATTTAAGTTCAATTAGTAGTTTTTGAATCAAAGTCATCACTCATCATCCATTAATAAGTCAACAATCATTCATTGAATTGGTTATCAATATTAAACTTTCGAGCATGAACTTGGTATTGGGTGTTGAATTTACTATAAAAAAAAAAGTTTAGGCAGTTAGCAGTTTGTCTACTTAAGCGGATGAAGTGCTGAAATGTTGGAGGGTACAAAAAATCTCCCACATATAGTAGTTGAGTTTGGGCATGTGATTAGGAGGGGGGTTTAGTAAAGATGAAATACGTTTTTATTGGTGGTTGTTATTGTGTACATGTCATCTACTACAAAAAATGAAGATAAAATAAACATTTTAATTGGGTAAAAACAAAGATTCAAAGAAGACTGAAATTAGCTTCAGTATTTAGTATGTAGCTTTTTTTGTTTTCTTTTGTTTGGGCCTTAAGGTCTATTTGTCTGTTTGAATAAGTAGGAAAAAAAACTTGTTTCTGTTCTTAAAAAAAATTTGTTTCTCTTCTTAAAAAAATAACTTAAACATGTTTATCACAATCATTTGGTCATAACAAATACTGAGAAAAGTAAAAAAAAAATAGTTCTCATTCTCTCGTCTCAATGTCTTTATCAAGGCTTCACAACAATCATTTAGCTCCATTCAAGTTCAATTAGTAGCTTTTGAATCAAAGTCATCACTCACCATCCATTAATAAGTCATCAATCATTCATTGAATTGGTTATCAATATTAAACTTATAATCATGAACTAGGTATTGGGTGTTGAAGTTACTCCAAAAAAAATAGAGGGAGCATGCCACATAACAATTTTTGGTGTTTTAGATGACATGCCTCTAATACCATGCGATGCAAAAGGAAAGCTCAATAACTATATTTTTCATTGTAGCCTTACTCAAAAAATTAATCTCATGAAGCTGCATCTTAATAGAACGGAGTAAGGAACTTGGCAAGATGATTGACTCTTGAAAGTGAAGAGCACTCCTTGCATGCCAAATAGCATAAAAACCAGCTCCAATTATTCCTCACCATAGCTTATCAACTGAGGCCATCAAAACAACAAACAAAACTAAAGCAACATATAAGAAAAAATTGTGTTGAGAGTGATTAAAATGTGTAGCAGCCTTTATTCAGGGGTACCATAGCTTATTAACTGAGGCATTTAAAACAACAAACAAAACTAGAGCAACATATAAGAAAAAAATTGTGTTGAGAGTGATTGAAATATGTAGCTGCCTCTTTTCAAAGGTATTTTAGTAAGTTCAAATTTTAGAAACCCCCACCCCGTACTCCAATGTTTGGGCCGGTTTCCATTTCATAAGTTTTTGGGGTTGTTTGGTGTACATAATGCTAGTGGGAAAAACTAGGTGTTACTGAGTATGAACAACTATGTCTACTAGTCATGTCATAGCTGGTGGTACAAGTACAAGTATGTTAGCTATGTTTAAAAATCAAAGCTATGTTTAACAACTATGTTTACCTGCACCAAAATATGCATTATTCATATACTTTGTAAGCATGTCTATCGGAGTTCAAGCAGAGGAGATATCATTTATACGTTAGCATGCTTTAAGCTTTCATAAAATGCATTTGATTAAAATCTTGTTGCTTGGTGTTTTATATCTCATGGTTCGGGCTGGTCATAAGATTTTTCTCACTTTCTTTCATTCCTTCCTTTCTTTTTTCTTTCCTTCTTTCTTTTATTTTTTGAAGAGTAATGTTAGGTGAACCACTTAGAACCCACCTTATGTGGCAACATGATGTGGCTATGCCACTTAATCAAAGTGTAATATCTAGTTTTTATGTTTATATTTTCCTTAATTACGTAATTTTTTTTCTCTTTGAACTTTCTTGAATTTACTTTATTTTTTGTTAAATCCTTTTTTTTTTAGGGTTCTCTTCATCATCTTCATCTTATCCTCCTCCACGATATGTCCTCTCTAAGACTCGACCATATATAGTAAGTCTCTAAGTATCCGTCCTCCGTCCTCTTTCTAGTCTCCTCCTCCGTTTAATTAATTGTTCACTCACTACCTCATTATAATTTATATCTTTAGAGCATTGTTGAACTCTTGCCAATCGATCCCGTAGCCTTCACCACATCAAAAAGCTGGAGAACTATATGACCCTTTCGTGAGTACTGTAATTTCATGATTTGATTTGATGTCTTGCTCCAATGAAAATCATCATGAGCAATCGTTTTTGAAAAAAAAAAAAACTATAGCTTTTATCTCTTCTTCGATATTGAACAAACATATTTTACACCCTCTTCAACGATCTATTCTTCAATCTCCCAATCATATTTCTGAATAACCTTATCTATGGTTTTCTAAGTTTCATACACAAGAAAAACCGAACTAATGTTGAATATCGTCATCGATGCTTGCGAGGAAAACAAAATTTGATTGAGAGGGTGTTTGAACAATTAAAGATGGGGTGAGGATGTTGAGAGAAGGGATGAGATTGAGAAGGAGATGAGAACAACGTCTGATGAAGGACTTTGTGTAGAGATAAGAAAGAAACAATTTCTTTTTTGTTGGAAGAAAGAAAAGAGTTTAGAAGATAAAATTTTAGACTAAAAAAATAGAAATATAAAATAAAACATATATAATGCTTTGATGATACTGCCACCTAAGGTTGGCTCTAGGTGGTTCACTTAGCATTACTATTTAAGAAGCCTCGAGATCCGATGACTGCCAAATTTCAATTGTTCATTCTTCACCTTGTAGATTAGATTTTGGAGTATCAAGTCTTCACCTTGTTCCGGGTTACTAAAGACTGTATCTTGACCAGATGGGTTTGAGAGATAGGCTCAAACCTTTCTTGAGATGTTCAGTAGATGTTGCTGAAGCATGTATATGAGCGTGCACAATGAAGAAGTGGGTTAGAATTAGATTAGTCGAAATGATATGAGTTAGGATATTAGGGATCGTGAAAGACAAAATTGGTTATGCACCACCACCATATATTAAACTAACCTACTGATTCAAGTCATACAATAATCTATATGTGCAATTACATGTACAACTGCAAGTGTGGATCTGTATGTCACTATGTCTAACCAGCTATGGCGCTCAACCATCTAGTCCAACCAACCTCGGGACTTGGCCAGAACTTTGCTTTCCATGATTTAGAGCATAATTGCTAAGTTTATTGCCACAGAGAATGCTTGAATAGTGAAACACTTATCAGTCCCATCTTCTTTCAAAGTCTTTCCTACACAATCCTCGTAGGCCTAGAATCTTCCTAATTTTACTGATTAAACTACTTTGGTATGTCTATAAATGCTTTTTCGTTTTGTTTTCAATACTCTATATATAGTGAGGCATAAACCTTACCCTCAAACATATGATATTTCAAGTTATTGATAAGGATTACTCAAACTCTCCAATGCCTAGTATTTACTAACTCAATTGATAATGAAACGGTTACAATGATTTCTTTAGTATTTGGATTGTTGTGTTTTCTATTAGGAATTTAGGATCTAAGTATTCTTTAAAGAAACATTTTCTATTATTTCTCGTAGTGTATAAGGATTAAGGCACTACAAGGATTAAGGGGTTAGTTCCTTGTTCTAGTATGAATAAGTGTATTATGCCTTGTGAGGCACCCACTTAGAATGTAACTTCCATTGAGAAAACCAAAAAATCTTCTCTCCTACGAACATGCTTGTATTAATGTGCTCATAAGACTTTCAACGCTTGACGAAGCCTCGTGGTTACACTTCCGACAATGGTCTACTTTTTCAAAACTATTCACAACTTGCTCAAGCAGGCAATGGTTTCCGAAGTAAGAACTCTTGTACTGCTTCTATGCGTCGGGAACTTTAACCGTGCCTAAAGCATTGTCACCAGCATTAGTCTTTGAAGCTAATGATTTCACATACATGACGTAAGAATTTGAGAACTGGACTGAAGCAGCGAGAAGGAGGCAAAGTGTGTTACTATATTCAATATCATATAGAAAACTCCAGCAACCAATCTTCATAAATTTAACTCTTGAAAACACAATTTTCCAACACCAAGTTCCTCAAATTTTTTCGTCCAAAAAAAGAAGTTCCTTAAATTTAACCTTTATACACACAATAATTTAAGGGAAGTGAAATTTACACTCCCTATTTTACAAGCCACACTCCCACATTTCATTTTTAGGTAAAGTTTTCACAAAAAAGATAAAACACATGTTACTATAAACAAGATTTAAATTACCAAAAAAAAAAATAAGAGTATAAATTGTAAAATTAGGAGTGTAAATTTCAGTTTCTTAATTTAACCCTTAAACACACAACATTCACAAACATGTAATAATTGAGTGCCAAAATTGAAATTAAAATCAAAACAGCCTATAATAATACACGTGTCGACCTGTTGTCTCTCCTGTGGGCCCCTTCCTTTGGAGCAGGATTCTTTTTACTGATCACTCTCAACTTTCTCACAAGAGTCTACATGAGCTCTCTCTCTCTCTGCTTCCTCCACTTTTGTCCGTACACTTTTAGGGTTTCCACAAAAATCGGCAAAGATGATGGATGAAGCAGAGGCCAGTGTGAGAAGTGTGAGAAGGAGGTGGAATCGAAAAGGAGGGAGCTTGGTTTGATTGAAAAATTGAGGGAGGAGATGATCAGGGAGATGGATTTGAGAGCGAAAGAGTTTCGCTTTCTTGAGAAGGCAATGAGGGAGTGGTGTTGTAGGCTTGAATTGAAAGAGAGGGAGATTGAGGGGCTGTGTGAGAAGTTTGAATTGAGGAGGCAAGAGTTTAAGCTGAGAGTTGAGGAGATTGGTGTTATGGAGAAGAAGGTGGAGGAGTGCCTTGATGAGATTGTGATTAAAAAGATTTGGATTCAGTCTTACCAAGGTTTTGAATAAAGAGACGGATCTGCAGCGATTTGAGAGATCAATAGAAGAGCGCGAGAAGTCTGTGGATTCAGCTTTTCATGAACTGAAGATAAAAGAGGGGAAAGTTGAAGAGCGAACCAAAGTTGAAGAGTGAGCAGTTGGAAAAAGAAAAAGCACAAGAGAAGACCTTGAATGTACTTGAAAAATCGATACAGGAACACAAGAAGTCTTTGGATTCAGTCTCATCTTGAAAGACCTTGAGTTGTATTCGTGTCAAGTGAAGGCTGAACATTTAAAAAAGGAGAAGCACTTTGCTTCTGTTGACAAATCGATGAGAGAACGAGAGAATCGAAGACCTTGGATGCACTTGAATTTTTTTTACAAGAATGCGATAAGTCTTTGGATTCAGTCTCACACTTGCTCCTAGTGAGAATTATGTTTCCTTCTGAAATTAGGATTGGAAATCTTATAAAGAGTCGAATAGTCAGTAAAATTAGGGTGACCTGAACAGTGAAAAGATGATTATTATTTAACGTGTAAGACCTATAGAAGAGCTAGAAAGTCGACACGATGGTTTTCCATCCAGTTCTCAAATTCTCGGGAAACATTTGTGGAATCCTTAGCTTCAAACATTTGTGGCACTTTTAAAGTTTCCAACAAGACGACGCATAGTAGCAGTCCAAGAGTTCTTACTTGGAAAACTAATGCTTGCTTGAGCAAGTTATGAAAGTTTTCAAGACGTAAATTCCTTATACGCCATGAGAAAGAAAAGATTCTCTAAACAAAACTTAAATCCTAATAGAGAACACAAAACAATCCAAAGAGATCATTGTAACCGTTTCATTATCAATTGAGAGTTGTTAAATGATACGCCCTAGGCATCGGAGAGTTTGAGCAATCCTCACCAAAACATGAAGTCTCATAGAAATTACCTTCCTGTTGGAGCATTCGGAACAAACAAACAAAAAGAGCATTTGTAGGCATACCAAAGTTGTTCAATCAGTAATATTAGGGATGGTTTGAGGTCATATACCATAAGAGGATTGTGAAGGAAAGACATTTAAAACAAGATAGATGTTTCACAATTCAAACATTCTCGGTGGCAATAGACTTAGCAATCATGCTCTTTTACGCAGCTGATATGTGTGAGATGTTGGTGTAGCAATTCTGGGACTTCGCTTCCTTTCTTTTTTCTGCTCATGTTCTTCAACATTGGACGGAAGAGATAGCAACAGGTTTGTGGTCTTTTTGAGCATGCTGTTGAGGGTTGTGACAAGCTTTTTGTGCGAGAAGATGAAGCTTTGCATGGACTCCTGGTTACAGCGATGGGAGAACTGACTATAGCAAAGCCTAAGCTGCCTAATGGCAGCTTTCTGAGCAGTGATGTTGCATTGAAGGCTAAAAACATAAAGAGGAAGCTGTGCACTTGGCTGCAAAAGTGAAGGCCTTAATGCTGGGACAATTGCCTGAGAAACACTTGATGGTGAATGATGAGTTGATTGCTAGGGTTCTCGAAGCTTGTAAGGCTGGAGGTTTTGTTGTTCCCCCACAATCTGCCAAACGGGGAAGAAAGAGGACAATAGAGCGTCCTCTTATTCAACCGGGGAAGAAGATGCTTGAGGTGTCCACAGTTCTGAGTCCGGAAATTGAAGACTTGAACTTGAGTCTTCCTAATGAGTTGGGTCGGCTTATGGTGACACCCCCAAAGAAAAAAGGTGGGCGATCACGAAGGTCTACAAACCAACCTAAGGAGGGTCCACCTCGCCCTACTCTAAAGGGTAGGAAGCGGTTGTTGAAGATTCTTGAGGAGGATGATATGATAGAGGAAGTAAATCCCTCTAATGATTCTACAAAAACAATGGAAGTGGTTGGCAAAGAGGTAGTTCTATCTCCAAAGATGAAGTCTCCGACTGAAGTTGCTACAATGGAGATGGAGAAGGCGGTAGTTGAAGTGGTGAATTCCACTTCTATTATCACATCTGCTTGATTGGGAGATCAACAAGAAAATAAGAATTTTGTTATCACAGTTTATAACGCTTCGAAATCTTTAATCTTCGTAGAAGGTGAATGTACTTGGATTAAGTGTTTTGGTATGTTTGTGTGAGGAGCGTACTAGGATAGTTTTTCTGCATAATGACTTTTTTGACGGCCCTCTGGGCAGGTCATTATTGTACTAATCGCTGAGCTTCATTAATGAATGACCTTTCTTTCAAAAAAAGTTTAGGATTCTCCTTTAGCTCCCCAAGCCATTATAATATCAATCGGTGGGTACCGCAACTCAAGGCCCCATGATCTTTAATGCACTGAACCAGAGCTCTTAGATCAGCTATTTGGTCATCTGCAGCCTTTTCCTGAAAGCAAAATTCAAGAGGTGTAAATTAATTAAGGATGATCCTGGATTTGTCCATTTAGAAGGCACTTGTTGAATGTACCTTTTCATCATGTTATATGTCTTTACTGAAAATTTCAGTGCAACTCTTCTTTGCATCCTCCACATATTTTTTCAAGAGTGATACCAGGGGAAACTTGTTAATCAACTTGAAGTTGCAGATAAAATGTAACAGCCTTAATCAGCTGCTTTCTCTCAATTAGATTCTGAATAATGCCTAACTAAACTTTTATAAATTATCTTAAATATGGCTTGGTAATACAATGACGGAGACAATGATTGCTTGGTGAATAAAAGTGTTTGGCCATGTTAAACAGCGACAAGCGTGACTTGTGGATCATCCTTGTACCGATATTGTTCTAACTTAACCACCTTTAAGGTGTTGAGTTTTAACCACAAAATGCCTCGGTACAATTAGGAATGATCCACCCACTTATAACTTATATTTTATTTCTCACTTTTCTGATGTGGAATCTATTACTCTCTTATACTTCCAACACGCCTCTTCACGTGCAACCTGACTCAAGGTCTGCACGTGGAATGGATTAGGACGGAACAAACCAAGGGACACAAATCAGGTCCATGAGAATTGGGCGAGAGACAGAACCCAGGAGAATTGGAGAAGTAATTGGAGAGGGACATGCTCTGATACCATGTTAAACAGCGACAAACGTGACTCGTGGATCATCCTTGTACCGACATTGTCCCAACTTAACCACTTTTAAAGTGTTAAGTTTTAATCACAAAAGCCTCGGTACAATTTAGAATGATCCACCCACTTATAACTTATAGGACTAATTTCAGTTTACCCCCATCAACTTTAGTTCGATCATCATGTTAGTCCTTCTTCTTTCAATTTCATCAAAAACACCCCTCAACTTCCAATTTTCATCAGCCGCGCATGTCCAAACCTCCAATCTCCATCAAATTCCTTTGTCAAGTGATGACTTGATATCAAGAAGAAAGTCAAATTCTGAAAGTTACATTTCGGACCATTTTTCCCCCATATCGATACACATCTTCGTTCTCATCACAACCCCCTAACCTTAGTGATTTTGGTGGGATTGAATGTAATTTGTCTATTTTTCCTTTTTTTCTTTCTTCTTGATATCAAGTCATCACTTGACAAAGGAATTGGATGGAGATTGGAGGTTTGGACATGCGCGGCTGATGAAAATTGGGAGTTGATGGGTGTTTTTGATGAAATTGAAAGAAGAATGATTAACATGATGATCGACCTAAAGTTGATGGGGGTAAACTGAAATTAGTTCTAACTTATATTTTATTTATCGCTTTTCTAATGTGGGATCTATTACTCTCTTATACTTCCAACAGGCCAAAACGATGAAACAAATTGACTGGAAAATGAATTGAGATATTTCTAAGTAGTATCCCTAAACTTGTAAGACAAGTCAAATTACAATCTGGGCAGAGCATAGGAAAAGGATTTGGTCTGGACAGGATAGGACAAAAGTTTCCTAACCAAAATAATTTAGGAAAAGAATTGCTAGTATAAAAGGGACTAGCTACTCAAACATTCAGAAAATATATTAAAATTTTCTTAAATATCCTACAATACTACGCCTTGTGCTGCTCTTTTACGTCGGGATTGTATAGATTGATGTCACAGAATAACAACTCATCTGTAAGTTGTGTTTAATTGCCTTTTTTATGTTATTTCTATTGTTTCCAATTCATCCATGTTTGTTGAAAGTTGAAACTCTATTTCAGGTTGCTGCATGCATCATGCAAAGCCATAGAGTTTTCTTTTCAACCTCATTGAATTGTATTTTTTTTGTAACTCCCTTGTATAGGAGGAAGTGAAACATGATAGGTATTTGACAAGCAATTTCCGGCCAGAGTGTGATTCTTGTCACAATTTCAAGGTTTGTTTCATGGCTCCTCAATTATAGATGTTTCTATGAATATATATTACGAGACCGTATTCTATATATTTAGATAAAAATAAGCTAACGTCCTGAAACTGGAATTTTTTCCTTTGATTGCCTGTGTGTAGGAAGATGGCCGAGAACTATGCTCAGACTGCTCTTCTATAGCGGTCACGAATTTAGACGAATGTAATTCTATAATACAAAGTGTATTTGAATTCTACAGAAAAGAAGAACTTAAAGTGGATGAAAAAATTCCTATACTTTTCATCGACAAGAATCAAATGAGAAGAATTTGCAACAATACCAGTGAAGGTAACGCGAGACTAGCTAAACACTAGAATTGTACATGATTCATCGTTTTATCTTAAATGCACGCAAAAAAGATCAATTTCTATAATTTTTATAATTGTAAAAAGATATGTATATATATATATATTAATAAAATTTAAAATTGTTTTGTTATGTATGATTTGACTAATATATCACTAAACAGTTTATGCATAAAGAACAAAAGAACGGAGGTTTCTCACAACTATTAAACTAAACAAGACAAGTGCTTTGTTACAACTTACAACCTTAATATGTTTTAACCTTTTCGTTTTGTAGTACAGATGGTACACTTGGCGTGGTCCTTCCCAGTATATGGGATTGCTCTCCGTCGTATATCATATATAGACTTATCATGAGTGGAATTCTTCAAACGGTAAGAATTTAGCCTCAAAAATATTGAATTTTTGATTAGTTTTCTTTTTCTTTTATGGAATTGCATGATCTAGACGCTCCAAAATTTGTTCAATTTTTTGGTCTCCGTATATCATGAAACGATAACTGCATTACAAACGTTATTTTAGATCGATCTAGTTGAAAAAAATGAATAATTTAGTACAATTAATGTGTTCAAAACTAAATATATATATATATATATATATATTTTTTCTTGAATAAAGGTCTGGTGCGGCTGCCCTCAAAGCTCCTTCATTAATGAAACCGTTAAATATAATGGAGGAGGGGGGTAATATGAAGCTTAAACTATATGTTCATCATTATATATATGGATGATCGGGTTTATATTTGTTTATCATATTGAGTTATATATGTGGATTAAAATGGTAAATCAAACAATTATTACTTTTCTTCTATAACAGATACAAAAATATCCGAAAAGTGGAGGAGATATCAAAAAGGTTTGGAAGCTCGCACTAGGACGCACAATCATACTTTTGTTCGGCTTACCAGAGTATGTATACGTGTTCTTGATATAGTTTATGAATCCTATAATATCGATCATGTTTAGGTCAAGTATTCTTCTTAAATTTCTGTTCAATTTTTTATTTTTTTGCTTTGCAATTCATCTATCTCATGTAATTGTACGTGCATATACAGTATAAAATTAGGAGAGATCTTGGCTCATGAGATGATGCATGCATGGATACGTGGACAAGGTTTGAAAACGAAATTTTATCTTTTTAGTTTATCAACTTATATGTGTACTTAATTGATTATATATGTTTTTTTAGACTGGAAGGAAATAAATTACAACTGGAAACCCCTAAAAATTATATATGTTAGTGATCATCATTCAAAAACATGTGTTCCTGCCGATTTGTATAATATTGATAGGTATACCGTATTTTGGAGGCTGTAAGAGAACGACTGAAGAAGGTTTATGCGACGTAATGGCACACAAATGGTTGGAGTGGTTTCCTTCCAGTGGTTTCGATAACTCGCACAAAACCATTCAACAAGTTCAATATACAGAAGAGCTGAGAGAGTCTTCAGTAGTAGGCATTCAGTGTAACATTGACGAGGTTTATGGCCGAGGATTCAAAGATGCTACACGAGCTATTGAAACATTTGGCTTTAAACCCACCCTAGATTATTTCATTAAATATAGAACTCTACCACAACCAATGATGGATAGTACATGCTCCGCCGCCTCATCCACCACCGCAAAAGAGCTGGAAGCGTTTATATTTGATGGAATTCGGTCTAGAGGATACAAGTTTTGTGTCCGAGTATTCATAGCTGGTATACGAGCTATTGGAACAGTTGGTTTTAGACCTACCTTAGATCATCTCATAACATATAGAAGTCTACCACAACTTATGATGGATAGCACATGCTCCACCAACGCATCCGCCACCTCCGCCGCTGCCGAGTTAACAAGAAAGAATACCAGTGCCACCCCGCAACCTGATCATGTATTATGCAAGGCGTCCGGTAATACAACTAAATCATATTGGGTTGCCACAACAATTGACTTCATAGGGAAGGCGGCCACCATCTGCGAAGCTATGGGGATTATTATGATGAAAGGATACCTCCTATCTATCGGTATTGGTATACAAATTGAACACAGTTGACAAATACAAGCAAACTAAAAAAGTACCGAGTGCAACAAACGATGTTAAACAAATTTATCGATGTGTATGACAAGCGTTGTGGAGAAAATGCGATTAATAGCTTTATGAAACAGTTACTGATTTAGATGGCAACTTAGATGGCTGAATCGGAGGGTGGCGAATTGTCAGCTGTTTTAGGACTATGTACAATATTATAGTTAAGTAGTAGACTGTTCACATATTGTTGTTGGTTGAATGGTTGGGATTATTTATAAAGAACTGAGGATCAGATTTATTTTTTCGCTGAAATGTATCTTGCACCAGTTCAACTTGTCCTTATTTATTTGTGCATTGTGATTATGTTATAGTTTCTTCTTCTTTATTTCATCTTAAATATGCTTTATTTTGTCAATGAAATTGCTGTTAGTAACTTTAGGATTGGGTAATGAACTGATGATGCTATGTAATTAGACTTGTCTGTAGCAGCCTGATGAGCCTCTAATTTATTTCGCTCCTAGCAGTTTGATGATGCAATGCTATTGGGTTTAGAATCACCATCAGCAACTATATCTTTGAGGCCTTTTTCTCTCGCTTGGAGTAAACTGTGCTAGCTTGGGGTTGATTCTTTTGTGGTTATGCATTAAAATTGAGAATGAACTAAAAGTCAATACTTTCTACTTGGTCAAAACCTAAAGCCAACAAACCTAGTAATATAGAGATGAGTTAAATCAGCATAGACTAACCTGGAATACTACACAAACAGTGGACACCATTTAAAGAACTACTACATACATATTCACCTATGTCAAGGGTCTCTACTTTCTAGTTTCTACCAGCAGTTCATTCAAAATATATGAGCTTTTTCCTAAAAGCTGTGCCATGGATATGCGTACGATTAGGAGTGAATGGTAGACTATCTTCAACAATTAGCAGAGGGAAGGTTATCCCAGATTACTATGTAAAGCGTTACTTCGTAGTTTCGCAGGAGTGGAACTTCACATTAGCGTTTCGAACCACTGAAGATGATTTTGATTTTTGATACTTTTCCTGGTTGTGACTTTGGGGCAGAAGAGCTAGCACAAGGGTTCTTTCTTTTTCTCTCTTCTTGTTCAACTTTGGGCGCCAAACTTCTCCATTTTTCCTTGAGCATTTCGAGCTGAACTATTTGGATTTCAACAGTCTTCGAGTATTCAGACTCGAGGTTGTAATCTTTCATGCACTGAATGGCAGCTCTTAGCTTAGCTATCATACAAATCACAGCCTTATCCTGTGAAAAATAATAAAAATGAATAAAGCCATCATATTTTTACACTGCGGATAATCCTAGAGGTAATTGATTAAACAGAAGTAAATGGAAATCCAAGAAAGTGCTACAAGGTACCTTTTCATCAGGTGTCATCTGTGACATGCAAATTACTTCAGACATCATTACATCCTCCACATATTCTCTTAAGAGTGGCACTGGGGGGAGCTTGTCATTTAATTTGAAGGCACAAATAGATTTAACAGCCTCCAACAGTAGCTTCTTTTCAATAAGCTTCTGTATAAAATCTGCAATGCATAGAAAACAAAAATTGTAGGGTTCATCAAAAGGAAAATCAAGACTTGAAAAGCATACCAAGAAAGAAAAGTTAGGAATAGTTTGGAGACCAGGGATATACACATCACAACATGAAGGCTAATTTTGGACAAACTAACCAGGGACATAATCTGCGAAAGGATGTGTCTGACATAATTCTAGAGACCGTCTATGCTGCGAAACCCTTCTAAGAAGCATTATAATCTCATCTTCAGGTAAGGTTGGAACCAATCCATACATAGCTATAAACAGCAAATATCCCAAACTCTCCAATGAATCCTCAGTATCAGCTATCAACTGTTCTCTCCACTGGGATGCTAGAATTGTTGCATTTTCTTTCAGATGAGGTCCAACATGTATGGAGAGCCCCATTAGATTCTTCAGTAGAGAAATATTACTCGATACAACCCTTTCTTTGGAACTAACATCTCTATGACTCCAGTTATACGTAAAAGACTGTTGCATCATATCCAACGCAAGTTTTGCGGGGTCTGATGATGATTGAAGAACCACCGAGAAGTTTTTCTGTAAAGAATTATTCAATGAAGAACGAGTTGCTACATTTCTAGCAAGAGAAGATTCTGGTTGCTCAGCATTATTCGGTGAAGAAAGAGATGTTGAATTTCTAGTTCCAAAAGATTCTGGTACCTCAATCTTGGCAATGGAAGAAAGTGAAACAATCCTTTCATTCTGTGTACTATTATTTGGAGGAGAAAGGATTGATACATTTCGAGCCAGTGAAGATTCTGATGGCTCAGACTTGACTATGGAAGAAACGACGTTCGTCACTATACAAGTATAATAAGAAACACAGAAAAGGAAGTAAAAAGGTTAGTCGGTCGATAAACTTGAATATGAAGCACTACATTTAGACCATTGTGTGCCGATTGTATTACTTGGTGATTTGGCTAAACTGCTAAGCGATTCCATTTTAATATTTTAACCAAAACTAAAGATGAACAAGACAATTCTTCTGTTACATACATCAACCATGAGGTGGTACTTATGGTCGAAGATAGACAGCGTAAAAGACTGATTTATACTCGCACAAATTGAAATTAAAAGACGTACGATGAAATGGTATGTCAAGAAGAGCAAAGGAGGCACACATGTCAAGAAGAGTTCGGTTCCTAAAACAACAGATCATTTGCAATGCAAAATTATGATCTTTGAAGTATATAATGACCAAAAAGGATAATCATCATGAACTAAGCTAATGTATTCCTTGCTTGCAACTTTTTGAGCTAAATTACAACTTAGATGCTGGGAGTAAACTGCTGAATATAAGGCATGCCCAATAGTGAATGTAACCAGCAATATTCAGTACAATGCAAGAAATATGAACATTCATTTTCTCTTGTCATCTAAAGCGCAGGTCTTCTAAGGCCAACCATAAACATTATCAAATGCTTATATGTGATATGGATGTTATCAGTGTAATAAAATAAGCAACACTTACAGAAAGATGACTTTGAAACACAAAAAGAACTCACCAGGGGCCTTATCTGTGATACCAAGTGCCCTACTTAACTCAGCAACTTGTTCTGGCTGAGAAACCATATCAAGAAGCATTCGAAGCTCCCTCAAATGATAATTACTTGTCAATTCATACGTAGTGATCAGCCGCAAAAAGCCCAAAGCCTCCCAACTATTATCATCATCATCAGCGGTATCTGCCATCTTCTCATCCCAAACAGCTGCCAATTTCACTGCTACTTCTCTCACCTGAGGATTAATTATTGGTGACATTCTCTTTAACTGCTGTAGCAAAAGAATACAGCTCTTTCTTACAACCCTCAAATGATCAAGGTCTCTGTTTTCCACATCAAGATCTGACGGATAAAACCCTTCCATTGCATCCAAAACCAATTTCGCCGGGTCTGATGATGCATGTAGAACATCTGATATTAGGCTACCTGCGGAATCAATTTTTTCCACTTGCTCATTCATGACTAACTGTAAGCTTCTACCATCCATGTTGATCCGGGATTGATCACTAGTAGATGAAACAACATTGGCATCTCTAGCAGCAAGGTTAGGTTCCAAATGCTTACCCTTCCTCTGCAAATCAAACTGTTTCTGCTTTGATTCAAGCTCTTTGGCCTGCTTTTCTAGTTCCCTTTCTCTCCTTTGAAGTCCATGGGATAGTGAATCCACATTTCTTTCACGCTCTTGTACCGATGATTGAAACAAAAGCAAACTATTTTCACGATCCTGCACCGATCTTTGGAGTGAATCCAACTGCTTCTCACGCTCTGCTGTTGACTCTTGGAGCAAATCCAAATGCTTTCTGTCTTTTTGTAATGATTCCTTAAATGATTCCAAGCCTTTTTCCTTCAATTGAACATCATTGAGGAGTTCATTCATTCTCTTGTCCTTTGAATCAAGTTCCTCAAACCTCGATTTAACTACTCTCTCTTTCAACTTAACCTCATTGGCCTGCTTTTCAAGTTCCTTCTCCTTCCTTTCAAGTTTCCGACCTAGCAAGTCCAGAACCTTCTCCCTCTCTTCCACTGCCTTTCGAGCTGAATCCAAATTCCTTTCCCCCTCACGCACCGACTCTTGCATTCCATCCAACTGCTGTCTCTCTTTCAGCATCGATTTCTCAAGTTCTTCAGACTGCCCTACTCTCAACTCAACATCACCAACACAATCCTTCACCCTCTTCTCAATCAACTCAAGCTCCTCAATTTTTGACTCCACTTCTTTCCCCTTCAACTCCATCTTCACCACAAACCCTTCCACGTCCCTCTCCTTCATCTCAACTCTACATCCCCACTCCTCCATCGACTTCTTAAGCAAATCGAAACCCACATTACACTCCCTGATCTTCCTCTCTCTAGCTTCCAATATATTCGAACACTCCATCATCGATTTCTGTAACAAATCAATCCTCACCCTCTTCAGCCTCACCTCATCATCACATTTCACAATCAACTCCTGTAAACCCTTCAATCTCTCCTCTCTCACCTTCACATCTTCCTCCTTCCCCTCAAGTTCCTCTATCCTCTTCTCTCTATCACAAAGCTCTCTATTTTTCTCTTCAAATTTCAACTCAAGACAGCTCAGTTTCTTCTTACCTTCTTCAATCTCCACCGCTTTCGCTTCAGAATCACACCTCAGCTTCACCTCTACACCTTCCATCTGCTTCACCAACTTTCCCAGCTCCCGGAACCCGGCCCGGACCCGGTTCCGGGTCGGGTCAAACCGCTCCTCCGTCATCATTAGCCTCCCAAAAACCCTAAAGATGAAAACTTTACATCAAATTCAGACCAAAGATGCAAACTTTACCACAAATTCACACTAAAGTTGCAAACTTTACTAAAGATGAAAACTTTACCACTGGTTCAGTAGAAAAATGAAAACTTTAACCACGAATTCAGAATAAAGATGAAAAAATACCACAAATTCAGCAAACGGAGTCCATTTCTGAGCTAAAGGCTTGGTCTTGTGAGAGTGTGAGGTTTCTCTGAAACGGGGATGATGATCAAAGCTAAAAGGCTGCTTCTTTCTTTTTTTGTGTTTTGGTACACTAATGAATGTTTTTTCTGAAATTTTTCTCAGCGGGTATCAGAGTCTATTAAGGACTTGCCGTATTCAAATGGGTGTTTTGTGACCGTTGGATTTGGGAGTGGGGAGAATGAAGGGAGGTGATTGGTGGGGAATCTTACTATACAGAGTAAAAGGGAGAGAAGTGGTGTGGTAATAATCAATGGTAACCATGGAAATGGATATGGTCTTCAATGTGGAAAGATGTTAATAGTATTAACTTTTTCACCTAACCCAGAAACTGAAGTGTTTTACAGTGCTATGATAATACTGTAAAATTATTATTTTTTTGCTCATAAAGATGTTGCAAATCTACCACAGTCTGAGGTCATCAAGCTACTGATTCATTACATTAAACAATTGACAAGCCATTTCCAACGCGATAGAATTCAAGCATGTCTGGAGAGAAAAAAAATTTGGGTTAGATGCTAGGGCATATCATGGACGACTCTATGAACATTATTACTACGTTGAATAGAGCACTATCTTTTTGTCCGTAAGGTTTTCGGTTTTGATTATCATGGTATAAGCTGTAATAGCTTTTTGTCTTTTAAGTGTAACTTTTCTTTTTCCAATCGAATAAAAATAAAACAGTGTAAGGTTTCATAATAGACTGCTTCTCACCTTTGCTTTCAGCTAGAATTGTAAGTGCGTCCATGCTTTTCCATCTAGTTCGCAAATTCTTCCGAAATATTTGTGGAATCATTCGCTTCAAAGATTAATGCTCGTGACAATGCTTTAGACACGGTTAAAGTTCCCATTAAGACGGGGCATCGTAGTGAGTTTTTACTTGGAAAACCATACCTTGTTTGAGTAAGTAGTGAAAGTTTTGAAGAAGTAAACTCATGTTGAAAAAGTGACGTGCGTCAGGAGAAGAATTGTTTTGGTTTTGTTAATGAAAGTTACATTCTAAGAGGTGCCTTATTCTTGCGGCAAGTTCCGGGTTCTACTGAATCTGAAGCGAAGCCTGCGTATGAGTTTCTGTTCAGAATTGACGTTTGTTTCGATTTTAATCTATCGAAAATTACATAGTGCACCCACAATATCTTCACTGTCAGATTCTGACACGTGGACAAGTCAGTAATTGACTTCGTTAGTTGGCGTTAAATAGTTGTTATGCTGCATGCGTTTAGGTGAATTTAAATTTCATAGAAATTTTAAAATCATGGGAATTACAATTCCATGAATTTAAATTCCATTAATTGTGAAATCCATTGTTTGGATTTCATGATATAAAGTTTTAAAATAACAAGAATTTGTATTCAGACTAACCTCAATTAAAGAAATTGACAAATTACGCAAATTTTATGAAGAATTAAAATCGGGAATTAACCTCCTAAATTCCATGATTATTTTCTCGTGGAAATTGCTAATTCCACGGGATAAGAATCCAAACGAGAGAAACAGTACTAAGAAATTGAGAATTCCTTATTTTTTATTAAATTTCTGAGAATTCACCCGCATCCAAACACACTGTGAAAGAAAACTTAAATCCTAACCGTTTCATTATCAACTGAGTTGTTAAATGATACGTGCTATGCATAATATTGGAGAGTTTAAGCAATCCTCATCAATAACGGTTTATGCCTCACTATAGGGAGCATTGGAAACAAACAAAAATAAAGCATTTGTAGACATACAAAAGTTGTTCAATCAGTAAGGTTAGGATGATTCGAGGCCATACCATATGAGGATTGTGTAGGAAAGCCTATGAAACAAGATAGGTGTTTCACTATTCAAGCATTCTCTGTGGCAATAAACTTGGCAGTTATGCTCTTTTACGGAGCTTATATGTGTGAGATGTTGGTGTAGCAATTCTAGAACTTCCTTCCTTTTTTCTGCTCTTGTTTTTCAACACTGGACTGAAGATAACACCAGGTTTGGATTCTCCTTTAGCTCCCCAAGCCATTCAATTTCCATCATAATATCAGTTGGTGGGTAATGCGACTCGAAGCCGTGATCTTCAATGCATTGAATCAGAGCTCTTAGAGCAGCTATTCGGTCATCTACAACCTTTTCCTGAAAGCAAAATTCATCCCCAAGAGATGTACATTAATTCAGGATGGTCCTGGATTTATCTATTGAGAAAGGCACTAGTTGAATATACCTTTTCATCATGTGATATGTCTTTACTGAAAATTTCAGTGCAACTCTCCTTTTGCACATATTCTCTCAAGAGTGGCACCAGGGGAAACTCGTCATTTTGCTTGAAGTTGCAGATAAATGGAACAGCCTTAATCAGCTGCTTTCTCTCAATAAGAATCCGAATAGTACCTGTAAGTGAATAAAATTGAAGGACTCATAAAAATGCTAGAGAGAAGCCGACTCCCATAGCATCATCACAAACTTAAAGAAGTTACTATTAGCGAATGCATTAACAGCAGAAAGCATAGTAAGATGATAGAGATGAAACTAGAAGCAGCCTAGAACATAATCAGAGTAATGCAAGGAAAATACCAGTAATAACCTCCCTCTCCTTCATCTCAACCCTACAGCACCACTCCTCCATTGCCTTGTTCAGCCTCACCTCCTCAATCCTCATCACATTTCCCGATCAACTCCTTTAAACCCTTCAATCTCTCCTCTCTCAATTTCACTTCAGACTAAAGATGAGAAGTTTACCACTGATTCAGAAAGCTGAGTTCATTTTCTGAGCGTGAGGCTTCTCAGAAATGGATACGGTCTTCAATGTGGAAAGATGTCAATACTATTAACTTTTTCACCTAACCCAGAAACTCGATCAAGAGTGTTTACAGTGACATGAATGTACGGTAAAATTATTATCTTTTTCCTTGTAAAGATTTTGCAGATCTACAACATTGTGAGGTCAGCAAGCTAATGATTTATGACATCAGACAATTGACAGCCATTTCCCTTTTCTCTATAAGGTTTCCAGCCATGGTATATTGGTATAAACTATAAAGTTGTAATAGGTTTGTACTGTAATTTTACTTTTTCAAATCAGATGAAAAAAAAAATGAAAAAAATAGCCATTATAATGTTTCATAATAGACTGCTTCTCATCTTTGCTTTCTGGTGGAAATGTTGCATCTACCGTGAGACTTGGCAGCTTCATTATTACCTCATTACTCATTAAAAACATGCTCTAGTATCATGTCTTCTCTAAGAAATGATAGGAAGCAGAAATTATGTGACAAGTGACAACATATTACATGTTAACATATATAGTCGATAAGAATAAGGAAATATCATGCCAATATGGATTGCAGGAATGAAAAACTTCCTTGCAATTTCCAGAACATTTCTATGCTATGCAGAAACCAATTATATTCCCAACTGAAATTAAATCATGGCTCCACAATTTTTCAAGTACTTCTCATCATGTCAAAGGTTTCTAACTTCATACATGAAAGTCAAGTCAGTCTACATATATTATACATGCTTCTCCACAATGGCAGCAATCTCACAATCATCATCAGGGGTGTCTCCCAAACTATAATGAGAACTTTGCACTGAAAAAGGTGTCTTGAGAATTAGGCTACATTTTGGTGTTAAATAGTTACCATGAATGGCTTCATTCTAGGAACCAGAAGATGCTTAAATTGCTGTCCTGGTTGAAACTCTTTTTCGATGATAAGTCAAATTATCAGGTTCTTTCCTGGTTGAAACTCTTCGAGAATAAGTCAAATTATCAGGTTCTTTCCTTTTTCTCTGTTCTTTGTGTTCATTAGAACCAACAGATGGTGCCAAAAGTCTCCATTTCACCTTTTTTGCCAGCTGAACTACTTGCGATTCAATGTCTGTGGATGGGAATTCGGAGTCATCGAGATTGGAAGAAAGAAAAATGGCTGAATTTGTGGCCAGAGACGATTTTAGTTTTTCCTTTTTGGCAGGGGAAGAAATGATGTTGGTGACTGCAATTGCAATAGATACAAAGAAATGGCAGGTACAGGTTAGTGAGCAATTGGCCTATAATTTAACATGTCAAACATAATTATGAGCAAACAAAACTAATAATAAACATGAGATATTGAGGTTTATGTTTGCATATTTCAAACATCAGATGGTATTTATGAGAAAATTCAAGACAGCCGGCCTAAACACCGATTTTGTGTATGCAAAATTTTCAAGTATCAAAGATTAATAGTATCAAAATGAAGAACATGCGTAGCAGAAGATATGTCCACTGAACTGAAAATGTAACAAGAAGAACTAGTCAAAGATGATTAATTGGTAACAGCATTAGATATTATAGTTCATTTTTCTTTTTGAAATGCATATACATAGTTAAATAGGAAGCAGGAAAATGTTATAATATGCAGGCCTAGAAGGACAATTGTTAAATAATTCCAAAACTCACTGCTTAGCAACAACTTTTTAAAGCGGGTGACTACCATACTATGCTGCTCTAAAATGCAAAAGCACAACTCCAGTCTTTGTTTAACCTATGAGTTATGGAAAAGAGGGAATGCAGCCAATGCTATACAAAAATGCGAGAACCAAACTCATTCAGCCTTTCAATTTTCTTCTTATATGGGAAGACAACACCGATATTTTAAAGAAATCAGTTTTAACATGTGGACAACAATGTAAAAAAATGATGCACACACCATTATTACCAGATTTAGGAATTGCTTCATTGTTAGCCCCAGGAGTATGTTCAGATTGCTCAGTGTTCAATTGACAATCAGACTGTATCTTTGATTTAAGGTCTTTGGCCAGTTGATGAAGTCCCTTCATTTTCTTCTCAAGGTCATCCGATAGGGAATCCAAACACTTTTCGCGCTCTTTTACCAACTTTTGCTGCGACTCCAAATGCTTTTTGCGCTCTTCAGCAATCTTACTGAGTGACACCAAACATTTTTTCTCTTCATCTACTGACTTCTTCAGTGAATCAAGATTTTTTTCTTTCAATTCAACTTCATAGAGGCGTTTGTCGACCCTCATCTCTGTCAACTTGAGCACCTCAACTTTTGATTCAACTTGTATCTCTTTCAGTTCAAGTTCCCTCTCTTTCCTTTGAACTTCATCGAGGCAGCAGTTGACCCTGTCATCAAGAACATTTAATTCTCCAACAGTTTGATTCAGTAACCCTTTTTTCAACTCAAGCTTCTCAGAGGATCCCTCAAGTTCCTTCTTTTTCAAGTCAAGCGTACGGCACCAATCCTCCATGGATTTCTCAAGCAATCTAAAACTTTTCATTTTCTCATCCATTTCCCCAAAACTTTTCATTTTCACATCCATTTCCCCACTAACCTTCTCAAGCCTCCTCAAATTCCTCTTCCTCTCTTTAATACGGTTTTGGATCAAATCACATTCCTTTTCATTTTCTCTAACCAACTTGTCAACTTCCAAAAACCGCTTCTCTTTAGTATCAAGCTCCTGCCTCTTTTCTTCAACCAGTAAACTAACACGATCCAACTCAGTCGTAACTTCATCAACTTGTACTAGCTTCTGTGTAACCACCTCCTCAATTGCATCCAACTCCTTCTCCCTAATTCCCCACAGGGACTGAAAGTTAAACTCTGTCTCTGCCAACTGCTTCTCTCGGAGCCCGATTGCCTCCTCCCGGGCCTTAAGCTCTTGGGTTTTAGTCTCTAACGATTTCCGGGTTGAGCTGAAGCAATCTTCAATCCTATTGCAACTGGAAAGGCAATTCTTAAAGGCCTTTTCGAGCTTGCACACCTCCAACTTCCATTCTTCCAAATTCAAGCCTACCTCCTCCATTGTGTTTACCCACTAACTAAAACCTACTCTTCAAGCCTTCAATAACACCAAAACCTTTTTTTTCAAACACCTAATCTGCATCATATACGTTGCAATTACTTTATATAAGAAAACCAAAACCACCCATAACACACAAGTGCATCACCAAAAACAAAGAAGAATAATGTACCCACAAAATTAGTCCAAAAAGTTTACAACCAAATGCATAGTAACTAAAACCATGGAAGAAACAAAAGAGTACAAGCAGTTGAAGAGAAAAAGACAGTACCTTTGGAAAATTGGGCTATCCAGAAATGAAAAGTTTCAAGCTTTTGAGCAGATACCCATTTGGAGGGTTGAAGACTTGAGGTAGGAAACATCTCTATTGCAGTTTTGGGATGAAACTTTGGGCATGAATAAGAAGAAGATAAAAGATGACGGGATGATGTTTTTCGAAATGTGAACAGATCGAAGAAGAAAAGTACAAGGAAAGAAAGATCAGAAAACAATGAATTCAAATTTGGAGGTTGATCTGGGGGAAGAAAACGTTTTCTATGTCATGCAGAGAGGATTTATTCTGGTGGTTGTGGAGAAAGAGCTTGGACGGCTTCACAGTTCAGAGTTCTATATTCAACAACAAAAACCTAAACAAGCATTATCCCTTACAACGTATGGGAAATGGGTAATATGGTAATTTACGAGGTCTGAAAGGACGAGACCTTGTGGGTGGCCTTGTGCGTCACCCCTCACTTTAGACCAGTTCAAATTTCGAATCTCGAGTGGGATGAGACTGACAATTTAGGGTCACAGCTTCGGTGAGCGGTGAGCCATTTTTTTTAAATTTTTTTATTTATTTATTTATTATTTTTTTAATTTTTTTCTGGTTTACAACATTATAATGTTACGAGGACACTATTTTCTACGTGCGAATTCCAAATACCATGGTAATATCGTGAGAAATAATGGAAATTTCCACCTTGATTGTCAAGGTTATTGCTAACATCCTCAACCACTCCTGCTAAGTAGCTATTTGATTACTAAGCTGAACATTTTGATATACAATATGTACATATGTTTTCACGTTCTTTTAGTCTTTTTATTTTAAATTTTATTTATATCGATACTTTCATATATTTTCATCTAAATATCTCTTTTTTGGGAGGTCGAAGTTTCCTCGAAAACCGATATTTTAGTCTTTGGTTCAAGGAGTAAAATATCCAAAATAACTTTGAAATTTCCTCGAAATTTTCGTTTTTTACAATACCGATATTAATTTTCATATCTTTCTGATATTTTATATTTAGTATATTTTTTGTCGAATATACAACTTTTAGATAAAATTTGGTAAGATTTCTATCGATATTCGATATTATCTCGATATATCTATCGGGATTTTTTTTCTTCAAACCATCGAAATTTTCATGATCGTCGATATTTTACTTCGTGTTTTGGTTATGCGTTTCTTTCTTGCTATAAAATCAGCCAGTTACCGTGATGGCCTAAAATTACAGAACTACTCCTTCGTTACCAACTCCGTTTGGGGTGCAAATCTTCTGTCTCCAATTCCCTGTCTCCTCCCCTGTCTCTCCATTCATCTCTTGACACCTACGCATTTCAGACCAACTCAGATCACAGTGGTTTAGCTCCGTTTACTATATGTGCAACCCACCAAAATCCAATTCAAAAAACTGAGAAATAAATTAAATGCCTAGGAGTGCAACGAAATCCCTTGAAAATTTATCAAAGCAATCGACAAGGTCCTTGTCGATTCCATCTCTCTTATTATTGACGACAGTCTCGCCAAATCACACTCTGATTCAGTCAACCATTTTCTTCTTCAACGACCATGACATGAAGCACTAGGTTCTAGATCAAGATCTGGGTTTGACTTTGTCACTTGCTGGATACAATATATCAAAACTTAGGTTTATCTTGAACCGGTGAGGCTTTATAGTTTAATCAAGTCTAATATGGATCTGATTGACCAAGATCTTGGAACACCTCTCACAAATTTTAGTATTAGTCTAAGAATCATGGATATAAAGTTAGATCTTAATCTTCAACGAGAGGGACGATTCCGAACGGGGCCAACATACCGTTGCAGACAAGGATATTGATTTTGTATGTGTTCTTCTTGAACTATGGAATGGGGATAACCAGAAATAAGGGAGATGATAAATAAATCAATTTTAATGTTGAATAAACAAAAAACAATAAAGTTTTGTTTTTTGGAAGCAATGAGAGCAAACGGTGGTGTTTGAGAGGTTTATATATTATTGGACAGGTGTCAATAATCTATTAGGAGACAGGGAAGGAGACAGATAATTTGGGGACAGAAGATTATCTGCCCTCCGTTTGGGCTTTGGAGTACCTTTTTGCTGTCAAGTCTGCCTTCAATTTGTGCATCGATTCTGGTTCCTTATAATTTTATTTTTATAAATGGAGTTTCATTGGTACTACCCGTGTGTATATCGGTATTGACAAAAAAGCTTTATGGTTTGTAAAGGAGAGACAGGTACTGTAAAGGAGTCCCAAGGCGCCTGAGATGCTTGTGTTGTGACTAGTACACGTAGGACCGAAGGAACACTAGTGAAGCGTGTGAGGTTAATGGTTACATTTTTGTACAACAATGAATTTGGTTCTCGAAGTTTTTAGAATACACTTTTCAGAAGTGCAGAACACAGCGCTGAGATCATGCATGACCGTTGAACAGACGTGATTTCAGGGAGGATCACTAAAACAGAGTAACAAATGCAAGTGTTCTGGAAACAAATGTTAATCAGAAGTAACAAAAAAGCCAAGAGATTCTGCACCAAAACGATCATGGTCATATCAATATAACAAAGATAGGTACATGAAGTGCAGGCTCATGAGCTATACTAGCCGTAATTAACATTAAACATCATAACCTGGAATCAAACACAAGCTAAGACTGCCCAAACTAACAGTTACTATGAGTCCCTCCATCTGTTTCTAGGATTCCTACGTTCTTGTCGGCCAAAATATACATGCTTCTCCAAAAGGGAAGCAATTCCACAAAAGTCATGCCATCAGTATAATAAGAGGCAATGCTAAACTATAGCCGTTACTTTGTACTAAGAATTAGCTAGCCACACATTCTGTCCTCACCACCAGTGGCAGATTTATACTAGGTTCTAGGATCACGAATGACAAACTTTACTTCTCACGGCTGTTGTGAATGACTCTCAGGATCATAAGTGCTATTGTTATGCTTCTTTCTTTTCCTGTGCTCTTGTTGCCCAACAATGCTGGGACAAAGATGAGGCAAGAAAAGTCTCCAACTCTCTTCCAGTGTTTCCAGCTGAACTATTAGTATTTGAATGACATTGGACAGGTATCCAAGGTTGTAATCTTTGAGGCATTGAACCAAAACTCTAGCATCAGCTATTTGGTTTATTAAAAACTTGACCTGTGATCAAAAGCAAGCATTGGAAGATGTATATTGGCAATAAAGATGGTACTTATAACTATTTAAGAAGCAAGAATTGAAATTCCAAAGAGCTAACTGGGTACCTTTTCATCAGGAGTATTCCTTAACCCACAAATTGCTTCAGAACACTTCATTGTCTCCCGCACATACTCTTCTAGAAGTGGTACTAGAGGGAGCTTGTCACTTAACTTGAACATGCAAATACATTTAACAGCCTCAAGCAGCCGCTTCTTTTCAATAAGATTGCGAATAAGATCTGTTATTTGTACAGAAATATTGTAGGGTCCATCAAACTGGAAAGAAGTTCCTCAAGAGAATTGCATATTATCAGCGGCTGAAGTTACAGAAATCAAACGATAAAACATGACACACCAGAAACTTACCGGCAATCATAACTGCAAAAGCAGGTGTCTGACATAATTCTCCAGCCCTTTTATTCTGAGAAATCAACCCAAGAAGCTTTACAATCTCATCTTCATTCAACATATAAAGAATTCCATAAGTAGCTAGAAACAACAAGAATGCCAAACTCTCCACTGAATTTTCGGAATTGCCTGTCATCTTTATCTTCCACTTGAGTGCTAGATATGTTGCATCTACTTTCAGATGAGATCCTATATTTGGGGACATACTCATTAGCTCCATCAATATGGAAATGTTACCTGACATTAAACTTTCTTCAAAGTATCCATTTGTTAAGTACTGAACAAGGGATTTTTGCATGTTATTCAACACAAGTTTAGCTGGGTCTGGTACCAACCGAAGAGAGTTAGCCAATGCATTCTGTATGAAATTATTCCCACTTGAATTCTTATTTAGAAACCCTGGGACATATCCTTCATCACTGGTGGCAATTGGTTGAAGATTTGAGAAAACTAAACTTGCTGAATTTTTGGGAAGTGAAGAGTCTGGTTCCTCCGCTTTGACAAGGGAAGAAATGATGTTGGTCACTGTGCAATTGCAATAGAAACAAACAATTGGCAGTAAACAGGTCAGTGAGTATTTAAATTTAACATATCAAAATAAGTTGGCACCATTGTACTACTTGTGCATCGACTCAAGTGGGAACCCGCCTAATATCAATGACAAAAGTCTTTTCCCATGCAAAGAAAGAGAGTGAATTAGAGACATTCTCTCGCAGATGAAAGAAAAGAAGTTGGGGTGGAATGGTTATATCATACCAAGCAAAATTAAGAACATTTACTGGCTGTTTTGTATATTTTAAAAATCACTTGGTATTTATGAATATCTACAGTGGACGGGTCATTCTCATTTGAACAGAAAAGACTGCCTAAAACACCAATTTTGAGATCTTATGAAATGGCATCGCAAGAAGAACATAAGCAGTAGCACAAGATATGTCCACTGAGAGCCTAATTAGAAGATAAACTCTAGATCAAGAAATGCTAATAGCCTTAAACAACATAGTTCTAGAATAATAGAAACATAGAAAACTCTTTATAATCGACTAGCTCTTACTCTCAAAGGACAACTTTCTGAATAAGATTAACAATCAGTGCTTGCAAAAACTTCATAAAGTGAATAGTACTCTACTATGCTGCTCTATAATGCAATTGTACAAGAGTTCCTTAATCATATTTCTAATATTTGCTGGACCTATATAGTTGGGACAAAAGGAAATGCAACCCCACAATGCAACAGCTATAAACATTCAGTTATCCCTTTTCTTTTTCTTGAAAGAGTAGGTCCTACATGCCAAGACATCAATATTTCATAGAATATATGTGACATATATGATACCTAGACACCAATCCAAACATGAAGCCTAAGAAATAATTACCAGGTGAGGGAATAATTGCATTGTTATCCCCAGGCATATATTCCAACTGCTGAATCGTCACTTGAGAATCAAACTGCGCACGCTTCAATTTAAGCGCTTCAGCCTGCTGTTGAAGTTCCCTCTCTTTCCTTTTAAGTTCATCAGACACCAAATCCAAATTCCTTTCACGCACTTCCACCGACTTCTGGAGTGATTCCAAGTCTTTCTGGCGCTTCTCTGCAGTCTTCATGAGCAAGTCCAAACCCTTTTTGTTATCTTCTATCAACTTCTCCATCGAACACAAATGCTTCTCTTTCAATTCCACCTGATTGCGCCGTTCCTCAACCCTCCTCTCAGCCGACTCCACTCGTCTCTCTTTCCACTGAACCTCATTTCGGCACTCGTTCACCCTCACCTCAGCCAACTCAAGTTCCTTAGCTTTCGATTCCAGTTCCCTCTCCTTCCTCTGAGCTTCATTGATGCACTCTTGCACATCATTCGCGATAACACGAAGCTCCTCCATATTTGGTTCTAACAATTCCTCTTTCAATCTAAGCTTCTCAAACAGCCCCTCCTCAAGCTCCCTCTCTTTCAATTCCACCATACACCTCCAATCCTCCATACATTTCCTCACCATTTCCTCAACCCTAGCCAAATCCCTAGCCCCCTTTTCGACTCGATTACGCATCAAATCACACTCCATCTCTTTCTCCCTAATCAAAATTCCAAGACTTTCCAAACGAGTCTTACCTTCCTCGAAATCCAGAAGCTTCTCTGTAATGGCCTCCTCGATTGCCTCCAGCTCCGACTCCTTCGACCTAAACCCGGACTCTTTCTCTTCCAGAAGCTTCTCCCGGCGCCCGATTGCCTCCTCGCGGCTCCGGAGCTCCTCGAACCGGGTCTGGAGCGCGGCCCGGGTCGAGACGAACTGGTCCCCCATTTGCTTCAAGCGGCCTCGAAGAGTCTCGAAGGACTCGGACATAGGGTTGTGGTTCAGCTCGGAGAACTTCTCTTCCATTTTTGACTCCTTTCTCTTAAAAACCCTAATTCTAAAAACCAAGAATTCTCCAACTTTCAGAGTGAAGTAATGAAGTGACCAACCTATAGAAACATCAGCCTACTCCCCCAAATGACACGTGTCTAATTTTTTTCTATTATTTCTTTTGTTTCTTGATATGAGAAATGTCTGACCGAGTACCAATTGGCCTACTGACACAGTCTTCTCTTTAAAAGTCTTAAGCCTAGTATCAATTGGTCTACTGACATAGTATTCTCTTTGAAAAAGTTGAAGGTTGTGAGTTCGACTCAGACGTTGTAGCATTTGACTTGTTTATCCGATCAAAAAAAAATGTGACTTGAAGTTGGGTTTACCAAGTTGGACTAGGAAAAGTATTTTGTACTACTAGCAGTACTAGTAGTTTGTTGTTGGTATGAGTAAATAACTTCTAAAGTTTGACAAGGTCTGATGAGACTCGGGCGACATCCATCAAAGTCTAGTGAGGTTTCGACGAGGTCTGATGAGATTTAGGCGACATGCAACAAAGTCTATTGAGATTCGGCGATCGAAGTCCAGCGGATAATTAACACAGCTTCCTAGCCTGGAATACCCCAACTAACAAGGAAAATGTGCTTCAGTGAACTATGAGCATATCTCTAGGGTTCCTAGATGTGTACAAGAAAGTTGGTCAAGAATATGAACTTCTCTTAGACAGAAGGTATATCACAGAGTTGCATCAGAGTGTCAGATCAGTACAATTGTGAGTGTCCTAAACTAAAATTTGGATACATTCTGGTCCTATATAGTTGTTGCCATGACTGGCAGCTTCAGACTATGATCTAGACGAACCTATACTTTTGATGATGGACAAAACAAAATATTCATCAAAATGATTATAGAAATTTAAGCATCATATATATTGAAACGAAACATATTACCACCGAGATAATGGTTCTAGCTAGCCATGCATGTATGTATTCATCATCACATAAAAACGCCTGCAAGACCTTCCCGTCTTGTTCCGTGTTCGAAAGCACCATCTAATGAAATGGAACACGTTCTCACTTCTCACTAGGATATATACTAGCTTCATCCAAAAGAGACACTGTGTGGCAACTTCATCTGCTAGGGTCTAGTAGCACCAAACACTACTATTAGTTTATGCTACTGTTGTGATGGAAATTCACAGGCAAAACTACTAGTATTAGGCTTCTTTCTTTTTCTCTGCACTTGTGATTCAGCAATATTGGAGCCAAGAGTTGGTGCCGAGCGTCTCCAATTATCCTTCAGTATTTCCAGCTGAGCTATTTGCATGTCAATGTCTGCATATGGGTCTTCGGACTCGAGACTGTATTCTTGGATGCATTGCTTTCCAGCTCTTAGATCACTTATGTGGTTGTCTACAATCTTAACCTGTGATCAAAAGTAACCAGTGAATAGATGTATATTTACATTAAGGATGGTCTTAGACTTAACAGTGTAAGAAACAGAAATGAAATATCTAAAGAAGAGCCACGGTACCTTTTCCTCATGAAGTTCCTTTAAGCTCCAAGTTACTTCTGAACACTTCTTTGCATCCTCCACATATTGTTTTAAGAGTGGTATTACAGGGATCTTGTCTGCTAAGTTGAAGGTGCAAATAAATCCAATAGCATCCATCACTTGCTTCCTTTCTATCAGATTCCGAATAAAATCTGCATCACACAAAACCAAATTGTAGGGGTCATCAAAATGAATCGAATTAAAATAGTCACAAAAACTGAACTGCATAATATTCCCTGTAAAACCTGACAATGTAAAAAGCATGTCCAGAATTACCAGCGATCTTTTCTGCAAAACCATGTGTGTGACAAAAATCTAAAGCCCGCTTATTCTGAGATACCACCCCAAGAAGGTTTATAGTCTCCTCTGTATCCAATGAACAAACCAAGCCATATGTAGATATAAACATCAAAAATCCTAAAGTCCCAACTGAATTTTCAGTATTGCCTATCATCTTTGCTTTCCATTCGGCTGCTAGATGTTTTGCATCTTCTTTCACTTGAGGTTCAATATGCCGTGAGACAACCGTTAGACACTTGAACCAAGCCATGTTATTCAACATAATATGTTCTTTGAAACGAACATCTTCATTTGTCCAGTAACGAGAAAATGATCCACGCACTCCATTCAAGACATGTGCTGCTGGGTCAGAGACCAATGAAAGAAAAGCGGACATGTCATTCTGGGAAGACGAATTCGGAAAAGAGAGAGTTGCAGCATTTATAGCCAGTGAAGATTCTGGTTCCTCTGTCTTGATAAGGGATGATATGATGCTGGTCCCTATGAATTTGCAATAATAAAAAAAAGCAGTTAGTTCACGATTAATGTATACGCAAGTTTCCAGTGAATAGAATGCATGCTGAGTTGTGGAGGCCTAATAATGTGCAAAACTGTTCTGGTCAAATCCTAGCAAACAAAACTAAAGATCAACAAAAACATGCTGAGTTGCATATATCAAGCCTCAGATGGTATTTGTGAGGAAATTGAAGGCAGACTATCAGAAGTTCAGAATCACCAATTTAGAGATATATACATACTTTCCAAAATTACATCTATGGTGAAGTGGTGCACAAGAGAGCATATCCCACAAGATATGTCCACTTAGTAATAAGAAAAAGTGTAAGAAATTCAACAGATGCTAGAAGTGTTAAACGGCATATTTGTAAGTTAGGGGCAACGGAAACAGTTCATGATTATCAGGCTAGCAAAAGGAGAAATTGTTTACCTACTGAATAAGAAAAACAATAATCATTTGCATCATATCAGCTCAGGTCACCTTTAACTTATATTTAAACAATGCCTGAAAGTAAAAAAAAAAAAAAAATATATATATATATATATATAG
>NC_020491.1:14036142-14037398 GCF_000184155.1 Fragaria vesca subsp. vesca
ATACTAGACGGTGGAGATGAGGAAATTTGATCGGAAAGTGGTGCAAAAATGGAAATCCGCACCAAACCTTCGGTGCGGACGTCCGCAGCCAAGAAGGGCTGGAGGGATATATATATATATATATTTAATAATATCAAATTCTTTTTTTTAGAAGGAAAAGAAAACCATTTTCTTACAGTAGGGTGAATCTATTGTCACCCTACAAACCACTTTATTCAGCCCACATTCTTTTCATACCCTACTTGTATAATTTTAATTGTAAGTCTACTTTATTCACCAATAACCGATTAACAATACATAAAATACAATTTTCTCAATTCTATTTTGTTTATCCTACATTCTCCTCTCACCCTACATATATTTTGTCAAATTCAGATTTGCTTAAAGTAAGTAAAATAACTGAACAAAAAAAATCACATTAAAATAGAAATCCTAGTTAAAGAACAATAAAAAAAACTCACAAAGTTAACAACTCAACGGTATCAGTCAATATCATGATGCACAATATCTGTAAATGTATCTCTAGTAGCAACACTTTTCATACTTTTAAGTTCTTAAATTTATCTATGTGTTCATAAATATGGTACAGTAGTTGCCTATGAGAATTTAGATACAAAGTCAATATGAGAAACAATAAGTAAAAGGATAGACAATTCACCGACCAAGAAAAAAAGAAAAGAAAAGAAAAAAGAAATACAAACAGTTTACCTAATCTTCAGGTTAAATGCTAGTGTCTTCAGACTCATGACCGATGATAAATTTGGGTTAGAGGTTATGAAGTTTGTGTTCATCTAAAACAAAAAGATAAAAAGGAAAAAAAATTGTAATTTGTAACACCTTATTGTTCATTATTGTAATTTTACATCAGAATATTTTAGTATTTCAATAAACCAATAACATTTAGGGTTAGCAAATGGCCACTATTAGGCCATCTCCATTGGAAAATGGCTAAAATAGCCCCCGGGCTAAATTTTAGCCCTGAAAATCACTATTTACATGAATAGTGAGGGCTATAATTTTGACCATCTCCAACTGTAAGGCCTATAAATTTAAATCTTACATTATTTTATTAATTTTTAATATTTTTAAACATATAGTATTTTACAATTATACTAGCATTTCTACTCTTAATTTTCTAACAAAATCTTTCTTTTTTTTCTTTTTTTTTTCATTTAAGATTTATAGTGTCACATGTCGGTTTATAGGCAATTATTCAGATTTTCGATTAGATTTTATATCTCTTATACCTATGTTAT
>NC_020491.1:14037418-14063198 GCF_000184155.1 Fragaria vesca subsp. vesca
CATCATATCAGCTCAGGTCACCTTAACTTATATTTAAACTAAATAGCCTGAAGTAAAAAAAAAAAAAATAAATATATATATATATATATATAGACAGACACGAAACATGGTAAAGAAACATTCCTTGCAACCACTTCATAAGTAAATCACAAATCTACCATGTGCACAAAACTGCCATAAGTGTAAGGAGTGCCAGAACTATGAATGTGAATATAACAAACTACTAGAACCGAAAATGAAAGAACTACTAAGCATTCAATACATTTTTCCTTTCTCTTTAAAGGAAGGTCATATAAGGCAACACAGATATACATAAGCAAGATAATGAATCTTAAAAAGGCCTTACCAAGTGCATTATCTTTGATACCAAGATCCCTACTTAATTGAGATGCTTGTTTAGGCTTTTGAACAACACCAAGAAGGCTTTGAAGCTCTCTCACATCATACATTGAACTCAATCCATACGCATCAACAAGCCGCAAAAACCCCCAAATCTCTTGTGCATTCTCACTAGATACTGTCATCTTACTCTTCCAATCAGCCGCCAACTTAATTGCTTCGTTTCTCACCCATGCATTAATTTGTGGTGAAATTTTCTTCAATTGCTCTAACAAAACAATACAACCCCTCCTAAAAACTGTCAAATCAAGATGAGTCTCCTTGTTGTCCAGAGTCGAACTTGAAGGGTAAAATCCTTGCATTGCATCCAATACCAATTTTCCCGGGTCAGATGAGGCTTTAAGAATCACTGGAATTTCGGTAGCCAATGAATACATTCTCTTCAATGGCTCATACATCAACATCTTCAAGCCTCTACCATCCCACTCAATGTTTGAACAATCACTTACACATGAAGTTATAGTATGTCCAAATTTTGCCATCTTCAATTCAACCTCTTCAAGATGCCTCTCTTTCCTTTCAACTTCATGAGACAGTGACTCCAACTTCTTTTCACACTCTTGCACCAACTTGTGGAGTGAACTCAAATACATTTCCTTCTCCTGTATCGCTTTCTCACATGAAACAAGATTCTCTTCTTCCCTCCGAACCTCATCAATGCATTCCCTCACCCTCTCAACAACCAACCGAAACTCCTCAACTTGTTCCTCAACATCCTTCTCTTTTAACTCAAGCATCAAAACCCATCCATCCACCTCCCTCTTTCTCAATTCAACTTTACACCACAAATCCTCCATCGATTTCTTCAGCATACGAAACTCCCTCTCTCTCAACTCCATCTTCTCCCCCAAATCGCATTCCGTAACCGATTTCAGCTCCCTCTTCTTCACCTCAATCTCATCATCCAACTTCTCCACCTCCTCACACCTCTCCTTCATCCGATTTCGAATCGAAACATACTCCCTCTCCTTCTCCCTAACCAATCCCCCAACCTCCTCAAACCTCTTCTCCTTAACCCCAATCTCCTCTCTATACTCCTCAATCAAAACCCTAACCGACTCCAACTCACTCTCACCTTCTCCAAATCTCAACTCCTTCGCCTCCAGCTCCTTCTCCCGAACTCCGATCTCCACCAACCGGGTCCGGAGCCCCTCCCGGGTCGAATCAATCTCCTTCTCCAGCTCCTTCCACAATTTCCTCACCTTCCTCTGTTTCATCTCCGATTTTTTCAGCTCCGACGCGATCTCCTCCATTTTCAAAACCCTAACAGATCAAATTCGACCGAAATTAGCAAACCCTAGACCTTACAGAGCTCAAAACCGTACTCGATCGTAGTTTATTTCGAGAAAAAAAAAATCGAAAGCGAAAATTGAGAGAGAAGGAGGATGACGTCATACCTGAGTGTTGCTGAGAAATGGAGGAGTGAGTGAGTTTGTTTTGGTTTCAGCGGGTACTTTGAGATTTTTATGAGGTGATTCAAATGGTCTTCGGGTTTTTAAAACTGATGCGGACCGTTGGATTGAAAAGTATGTAAGAGTGACGGGTAGGATTGGGGGAAGAGCATTGCTCAAACAGAGGTAGGCAAAGTAGTGGATCATATTGCTAGGCTTCTCGAGGAAGCTATTAGGCTATTAGCCTCTAGACTCGACAGCTGTCCAACTTTTCCCGCCAAAACCCATTTAGAGTTTTACTTTTACTGGATTAAAACTTACCTCACTCTAGTTTTTTTTTTTTTCTATAGAGAATTTACCCTCCTTAGGTATTTACGTTTTGTTAGATGTCAAACTTAGAGAGTTAGAGAGTTAGACAACATTTCATTTAGATTTCAAAACTTAAGAGTTACGGATAATCTAGATATATATATATATATCAAACTTTATAGATTTAGTTTTTTTTTGTTGACAATAAAGAGTTAGATAGAGTTACGAGTAAAAGTACATCTGATTACAGCAGAGTCTACAGTTTTGACACAGTATGTAAAAAAACTTTAAATAATCCTAATACCAACATCCTAAAGATCAAATGTATACTTTAACACAAATAATCCTAACACAAAAACTTTAAATAATCCTAATACCAACATCCTAAAGATCAAATGTATACTTTAACACAAAGAGGTGATGAAACGATATCTTATCTCAAATTCTTCAATACCAAGATCTCTAAAAATCTTTAACGTTGTAACAAAAACATGCAAGAGTTAAAATCTAAATCTAAATTTTTTTTAGAGGGAAAAATCTAAAATATATAAATGTTGCATTTTAAGAATGAAAGTGGTAATTTAGAACAATAGAACACCTTAATTAATCTAAATCTAGGTAAGAGCGAGGAAAAACACCTTATTTAATCCTTGCAAAACAAAGATACCTTCCTTTTTTACAAAAAAAAAAAAAAAAAAGATACCTTCATTCTTTATTTATAAACGAAAAGGGTAATTTAGAAACTTGATAATTAAATTCCTTATTTAATAACCAAGGAAAACCGAAGCTTTTTCATTGGTTTCTAATTCCCAATCCCAATCCGAAGTTCATTAGGAAAAACCCAGACAAGGAGTTCCCCGAACCCATAAATAGCGCCTCCTTCACTTGTCTCTAATCCACTCGACCACTCCACTCTCTTCTTTCCCAAACCTCAGTTATCTCACCCTTTGAATCTTTCCCAAAACCTGAGAAACCATTAGGACATCTCCAACAAGAGTTTTCATACCCATACCTATACTCATAACCCATAAAAACTCATCTCCAACAATAAAAACCCATACCCAATTATGGGTTTCTACCAGACCCACGACCCAAAATGGGTCGAGTTGCAGGGAGGAAAGCCATTTGTGGGTGACGCGAGACCTAGAAGGCAACAGCTACCCGTGAAGAGTCTGCAGCCGCAGGTGCCACGCGCCAGTCGTCCCACTTGCAGCAGACGTGCGCAAAAAGACAAGAAAATGGGCGAAACGGAAAGACGCGCGAACGACGCGTTGAAGAGAGCTGGATTGGTGTGGGTGGTTTCACGTGAGCTCGCCAGTGGTCCTCCAACGGTCATAAAATACGCGGTCAAGATTTGCCTTTCATTCAAAATGAAAGGTCCACAAATTATATAAAATGATTAAAAATTAGATATGAGTATGAGTTTTGATATAATAGTTGGAGATTGAATATGGGTTTGAATAGTAATGGGTTTAGGTGACTCACAATATAGGTATGAGTATAGGTATAGAAAAGATTGATGGAGATGCCCTTACCAATGCAATAATCATGATCCATTTGGACTTCATCAAGCCAATTAACATATACATAAAAGAGATCAAGGGAACGTGCTCATATATAATCATCAAAAACCAAAGTCATACACTTATATAACATGAACAAAACCAAAACTTACTGTGTCGGCAATAGGGAATTTGAGAAAGTCGAAGAAGCCGTCACCATTTTCAATGTAAGTCAAGGTTTTACCAAGATACCACTCAGTTTGCATTCTGCAAGGTAGTTTAGCTTGAGAATTACAAGATATAGACCGGTAAAAACCTGTCAGGACAGAGAGACGGAGATTAGAATTACCCAGTTGCTTTCGTCACTTCAGGCATGTTACCACGAGTTGTCATTTGAAATGTTTTCGTGAACACTGAATAAGTACAAAGTTTCGGAAGATTTTATAGACCAACATATAAATCTTAAGTGTATGTCATTCGACCGGCCTCTGATGTTCCTTTCAGGTTTCATGCATGGAAATAGTGCTTGTTTGTTATCTTTCTTCTCATCAAAACTTATTGGTTTGAAGTTTGGAGGCCAAAATTACTCTATGCTAATCTAGTTGCAACCCTTTTGCATTCAACCCTTTCAAAAGAAACAAAAGCGTTCATCTTCAAATTCGTTATTTTCATTGAGACTTCTAGCGTGCTCGGAATATGGATTCTCTGTTCTAAACTTCTAACCACAAAAACACATACTTGATGATTGAATTTCTTTTTTCATTGATATGGTAAAAAAGAATGTTCATTTAACGACTTTAGTGAGACTCTGGAAAAAGTCCAACTTAAATTTAAATTAATTAACAGAAAACTAAGGAATTAGTTAGCCTGAAGACAAGAATATGAACACAAGCAATGTGGTCATACAAATGCATTTCAAGATTACTAGAAACTTGAGCATATATTAGACTAGGAAATGCCTCAATATAACAAGAAAAAATACATGTAATCCTACACCACAGTACTATCACTTCCATATTTTGTTGCTAAAAGAGAATAGTATTCCAGAAATACAGAGACAAAATGGAATGATATGCATACTGCAGAATAAGTAGGAACGGTATAGATAAGGAAAATTCTAGTGTGCATACGTAAATGTCATACATGGTAACCAATGTAATGATAGTTATGATCATTCATAAGCCTCAGGTATAAACATATCGTGTAGAAGAGAGAACATAGTAATGAATTGAAAATAGGAAATGGTCCTAGACTTCTAGTTTCACACGCAGGACACTAAAACTTGCACCAAAAAATACTATTAATAAGAATCAAATGGAGCAACAGAAGGCATAAGGAAGCAAAATAAAAACTAGCATGGAAGAACAATTCCAAATCAATCATAGGAACATCATGATCAGCCTCGTCTTCATAATCTCATCACCATAGTGAAATGGAGGCTTAGATAACCCCGGCCAATGCGCAGCAAATTTCACAGTAGATGTGTTCCTCAAAATCTCAAATGTTCAAAGAAAGAATAGTAGTAAGACCTTACGGACCCCATCATTGCCAAAGAGTTCATAACCACCCAGCTGTACGAGAATCAGAAGCAGTAAGGGGTAGTTCGGCTGTTCGACCAATTTGGACTGAAGCAACTTGATACTGTAGAAAACCCAAATGTGTGTTTAGCTTTTGGAATGAAAAAAGTTTGGGCTGTAAAGTACGAATAGAAATTAGAAATCATAGTGATGCAATGATGCCCGTTCCTATAGTATAAGATTCAACTTGTTATGGGCAATTGTGCTTGAACGGCTGAAATTGCTGAGGATAACCAAAACCAATAAGTAGTCAAGGAGAGGATCCTTATCCTATTGTAATTTGTATTAGATTTATTATTACATGCGAGCTGATTAGATTTCTGATTAATCCAACTCTTTGTATTCCAATCGCTTTTCTCGGTTACCAATTTCCTCCTCTCGTATTTGAAGCTCATTCAACTTCATCTCAAACTGGTCCTCGAGGTTCTTCCACACTTTTCTCATAGAGTCCATTGTGCTTGCTCCTCAAAACCCTAACTCTACAGACGTCAAATGGAGCCTTAAACATAAACCATTTCTTTGATTACACTTGCAGCATAGCAAAAATGCAGATCCTTGTTTTATCAATACTGAGCATGAGTACATGTAACAGTAAATTTGCGAACCTCACATCAATAACAACGGTAAAACTTCTTTTCGAAAGTTTTTCTAACAAACCATGGAAGTCTAGCTTGTTTTTCTTCTTACTAAGTCTAGCTTCCCACTTCACAGAAGCCAGAAAGTCTTATGGGAACTACCATTTTTCATCGATAGCGTTAGAACTTGGAAGTAATAACTTAAAGAGAATAAGGAGGCTTCATATATACATACCTTTGGGTTTGGAGTCTTTGGACTATCACTGTCTCTTGTTCTTCTTCCTCGACCTGACTTCAAGGTTGTCTCCACTGAAGCTTTGTTAATTGTTACAGCAGGTATTCGCCTTAGGGTGTTGATCAAGGCCGCAGGTTTAAAACTATGCATTGAATGGAGGAAGGTAAACCAAGTCCCAAGAAGCTATGTCTCTCCACTTGACACTTGGCCGCCTCCATCAATTCTTTCATTTTTCCCCATGTTCAATGCACTAGTCCACTATCAATAAGATTGATTCTGATCCATGAACGAAGATCAACCAAATGGGTTACATGAAAGGGTACGTACTTGATAGCTGATACCTTAGCCAAATGAGGTTTGGAATGTTAATCTGAACTTGATGAATATTGTTCGTACGCTATAGTATCCAAGGGGTAAGTGATAATATCCAGTGACCTAAGTCCTGAGATAAGTTCAAAAGAAATCATCAATGGAGCACCCAAAACATGCATGCAAGGGATGCTTTCTTCAACGCCGATCCTACATTGTTGATGGAACAAACCACTGTCAGCGAAAATTTGCCGGTGCATCTGGTCTGAGCTCGGGCTGCACTAAAGCTTCCTCCAATTACAGTATAAGTTTATAACTAATTGTTTCAGCAGGTACCAGCCTATCAATCTGTATTCAACACCCTCCGCTGAAGAGAATGTGAAACCTATGCAAATCCTTACAAAAAGAAAATAGGTAAAGTACTCTACTATTCTTCAACAAGAAACATGCTCCCCAATCTCTTTCAGCTTTATAACAGCCTATGCAAAAGCATTGTATTGATTCACAAATTAGACGATCATCTTAGTCCCCCAACATATATTGGTCGTTTCAAGCTTTTGACAAACATCTAATATCAGCAGTTCTCCATCTATGTTAAGGGTTTTATAACTTTCTCTAGCAAAATCAGTCGAAATAGCGGAGGCAAACAACTCACAGAAGCTGTACCTTCTATAGTCCTGTATCGTACAATGTCTGTTAACAATCAATGTAGTACATGTAAGAATAAAACTACTAGCACGTTCCCTGATGATGTCATCAATACAGCTGGGTCTTCAGAATTAGGATATACACTTTATTCAGAAGATTAATAAAATCTGCAACAATTTGGTCAATTTTGCCAATGCAAAAACTTGACCAAAGACAATAGATGCAGACATATCAAGAGTTTTGAGCGTGTACCAGTGAGAGGATGCATTAAAATCTGGAATGAATCCATGCATAACATTTAACACGTACACTATGGTTTTCGAGACATCTGAACTAATCCTCTATCCGAGTCATGGGGCTAGCAGTTGAAATGGCTGGCCGATTAATTTTTTTCTGCAACAGCGATGTATGCGAAAACTGGGGGAAAGAGTGCTGAAATCTTCTTTCCTCTGGTTTCTCTGCTCTTGTCTATTATATGACGGAAGACATAGGACCACCTCCCTATTCTCGTTTAGTTTTCCAAATCCTTTAGTTTTCATCATAATGTTGAGAGATGCCACCGAATGCAGATTTTCCTTTAGATTTTCAAGCTCCAATATGTCATTGTCAATGTGCACTAGTGAATACTCAGACTGTAAGTTGTAAGCTTTGACACATTGAGCCACAGCTCTTAGACTAGTTATTCGATCATCTACAGCATTTTCCTGGGAGCAAAACTATAGATGAGTACTTACACTGAGGATGCTCCTAGATTTATCAAACTAAGCAGTTAGTGTATACTAAAAGAAGAGCCAATGTTACCTTCTTACGAAGTGATTTCTTCTGACTGAAAGTTTCAGTCCACCACTTCTCTGCATCCTCCACATACTCATTTAAGAGTGGTACAGGGGGGAACTCATCGGTGAACTTGAAGGTGCATATAAATCCAACAGCCTCTATCAGTTGCTTTCGTTCAATGAGAATCCGGATAACATCTGTGAAGTGAAGAACAAGGCCATAGAATCATCAAACTGCTAGACAGAACTCTCAAAGGGGAACTCGAAAGTATCATCCGCCAAACTCAAAGAAATCATTATAACGAAATGCTGAAAAAGAAACTGAAACATAATCACAATCATGCAAGGGCAATACACATGTATGCAAGAACATATCAACTAAGCTTCTGAACACAGTTATAAAAAAACCATTCCCTCACCATATATAATGAATCGCAACTAACTGTCTAACTCAATAACTTAACTTCATTGTACATTACCTAACACCATATCTTAAGCTTAGATTTATAAACCATTCCAAAACCATTTGCTAATATTCAACTCATCCTAGAGGGGGCACAAAAGGAAGCCAAAGATTTCTCGATCCTCAGCACACAGGACACAATAATGGCAATCTAGGACACTCAATCTTTCAAAAAGCTAATGTTGACTTGTAAAGATTATCAAACATTTCCAAGCCATTTGCTAATACTCATCATCTCTTCCTACAATCAGATGAGACACAACATTATCATCCAGGAAAATCAATTTAACAACAATTATAGCTTCCTACATTGCATACAGAACTCATCACAACTCAATGTACATCACATACACAAACAACACGCTACGAAACTAAAAAAAAATTCTCGAAAAACTTACCCTGCATCTTATCAACACAATCAACTCCCTGACACAACTCCACAATCTCTGCACTCCGCGAAATCTCCCCAATAAGCTTCACAACCTCCCCTGCATTCAAACCACCCCGCATTTCGCAACCTCCTCCTCCTCCCTCATCATCACCACACCCACTAACCTTCACTCCAACCTCTCTCGCCTTCTCTTCAAACTCTCTCAGCCTCACCCTCATTTGGCCAGAAATCAACCCCAATTTCTCCTCCAAAACCTCCTGCAGCGCCTTCGAATGCCGCCTCTGCTCCTCCAGCGACTCCTGCATCCCATCCAAACCCCTCTCCCTCTCCTCCACCGACTTCTCCAGCATCACCAAATGCTCTTCTCTCTCCAACTCCCTCATCTCAAGCTCCCTCTCCCTCATCTCTAACATCTCCCACTTTTTTCGGACTGTTTCCGCTTCCGACTTCACCCTCAGCTCCCTGGACTGCAATTGCAGCTCCCTCTGGTCCAGAGCCTGCATTCGGGTCGGGAGCTGGTTCCGGGTCGAGTCGTAGCGGGCCTGGAGCTCCGTTAACTGCCGGGTCAAGTCGACCACGCTGTCCTGTAACTCCGCCGCGATCCTCTCCATTATCTTGTGTGGAAATCAAGACCCAGTACTGCGTTTAATCCAAATGAGTCGGAATTGGAGAAAAGGAGAACACTTTGGGAGTTTGGGGACTGAAGTTGAGGCTTCTGAAGCGTGCTTAGTACGATTCACACTACTATAGTGCGTCAGCTTAATTATAGGAAAGGTCATTATTGCCCCTACTTATCAGTTTTATTTACGGATACGTTTTCAGACGTTTCCAATTCTTGACCTACAAGATACCGGGTACGCGTTGATAGGGCAGGCAACGGCCGGAAACACGTGGATACTGCCGGAAACGTATATGCAAATAAACCGGATACGTGGGTAATACTGACTTTTTGTTCCTAGCGCAACGACTTGGTTCTTTGGAAAGCTCTATTCTACTCTGCAAGTTTGAAGGTTATGTGGCAGAAAGAAATGAATGAATGAAGCTCTGCGTTTGTACATAAATATTGCTGAAAATTTTTGAGGGGTTTCAGAGTGCCCATGAATTTTTAAATGCTATGATGGGGGGTGTTTGTTTTGATCGGTTTGGATAATAGATGGTTGAGATTTGTGGAAAGGTTTACTATACAGAGGTGGAAGAGAGAGCTTTTTATAGCTGGTCGAGGTTATCATGTAAATGGAAAGATGTCGATCCATGTGAATGAGAAGGGTGGTGACCTTTGACAACACAGCCTCTGTTATCAAATTGTTCATGGTCAGAAACATGTGTATGCTATCAGAACCATTTCAAGCTTGTATCATTCTTCCCTAGGTAACTGAACACTAGTCTCAAGCTTCTGAAACATTTTAGCTACTCCATCCATGTCAAGGCTAGGATTTCTCAAGAACATAATTAGTTAAGGACTTTGTTGATACTTCTCCTAAATATATGGAAGTGATGCAATTCAAAAAAGTCATGTCATCAAAGACAAACTAAGCCGGTTACCTACCTAAACTTGTGGCCTCCTATATGGATCATTCGAGGATGACTACAGAATGGTGATGATCAGCGCTGTGCACTGGGAGTGGATTTCTGGAATTTGATAGATATTGGCCTTTCAAACTTAGCATCAAGCCACCTTCAGAATTAGCACCATTTGCATGGTCATTGGCCGCCATACCAAACTGCCCACGGAGTCCATACTTTACATACGACCCAGATGACGAACTTGACTCTGAATATCTTGACGTGGAAATCGGCAATGCATAGGGTACAGCAGTGGATATAGCTGTCTGATGATTACTTTGTTCAAGCTGTCGTTGTGGTTGAAAAAAGGGAGCAGATGTGCTGGTGCTTGGCCTCTTCCTTTTTCTCTGATCTTGTTGATCAACTGTGGAGGCCAGAGATGGTGCCAAACTTCTGCAATGCTCCTTCAGTCTTCCCAGCTGAACTATTTGTACTTCAATGTCTGCAAATGGATATTCGGTCAGAAGATTATATTTTTTAATGCATTGATGGACAGCTCTTAGATCACCTATTAGACCATCTACAACCTTCTCCTGCAAGGAAAAGTAGGTCTTAGTATTGTATATACACATTGATGATGGTCCTAATTATGAAAAGTGTCCGAGGAAGAGCTTGTACCGTTTCACCAAATGACAATTTATTCCTGCAAATTTCACTAGCAAAGTTTTTTGCCTCATGCACATGATCTTTTAATAGTTGTACGGCAGGGAACTTGCCGGTTAACTTGAAGATGCAAATGCATCTAACAGCATCAATTAGTTGCTTCCTCTCAATAAGACTCTGAATAAAACCTGCAACAAATAAAACAGAATTGTATCATCCATCAAATGATTTTCACAAGCAAAAGCATATTTAGAGGGAACAGAGAAATTAGAAGAGAATCATGACCATTCAAGGAAAAGTCAGAATGCAGTGATCCAAGAACGTTATTTCACAAAACTTTCAACATTGGACAGGACAATTGTTCCAAAGAAACAGATATCAAACCATTAAACAGTATATATGTGCTAAAGTTTACTAAACTTCTGAACCACAGTTAAAAAAAGGCCACCATATAATAATTGCCAACAAACTCAGTCTGTAAACTTTGTCCTAGCCAACTTCATTCTATATATTCTCATTACATGAACTCTATCATAGGTTTGTCAACACATTTTACACATTCAAGCCATTTGCTAATATTCTAGCCGATTGGCTCCTCAACGCAGTATAAAACCAACCGTAAGATAACTACCATCGTGGCACAATGAACAAAACAATGGTATCTAGACACTCATATAGTTACAGATACCTATTGGCTTTATACTGTAACTTGCAGAACTAAATATTGTACCAAAAACTAAATAAGAGTAATGGTAGTGCAAAAGATAGAGCACACTAGAAAGCCAAATTTCAAGAAAATTACCAGGAATCTTATCTGCAAAACCAACAGCTTGACATAGTTCTAGAGCCTGTCTGTGCCGGAAAATCACCCCAAGAAGATTGACAATGTCACCTCCATTTATGGTAGAGAGCAATTCATATGTAGCTATAAACTGCAAAAATAGTAAAATCTCCAACGAGTTGCCAGAATCGGCTTTCATTCTAGCTTTCCACTGCACTGCCAGCTTTTTTGCATCTTCTTTCACACAAGATCCAATGTGCTTTGACACTCTCATCAGTGTCTCCAATAGGTAAATGTAACCCTTCATGACATTTACTTCTGAACAAAAACCTCCTTCTCTCCAAAACTGACCAAAAGAGCTCTGCATCATTTCCAACACAATTTGTGCTGGGTCTGATGACACTTGAAGAGTGGCTAGCATTTTTTCCTGTACTGAATTATTCTCACTCAAACGCTCAACTATAAACCCCTGGAAATAGTTTTCTTCTCTGGTTGTATGTAGTTGAAGATTTGGAGATGAAGAGGGAGCTGCACATTTGGCCACTGAACATTCCGGTTCCTCAATTCTAAATGGGAAAGAAATTGTGCTGCATGCTGCACAAATACAGTAAGAAAGAGTAGAAAGGAGAGTTAGTAAATAATTTTGAGTTTAACATTACGTAATATAGCATTATGTGTGACTGGTGCTTTGATCAAATGGCAAGTGTTGGATTGAGAGGAGCAATGCTATCAGGTTCAATTTTTTCCTTGCAAACTAGAGATAAATAAGAAAATGCCTTTGCATATGTGAAACATCTGCTGGTAAATATGTGCAAATGGGAATAGAAACACTCTCAAAGACCAATGTAATAGATTATGCAAGATTTCCCATAACAACTCTGTGATGAAGTTGTACCAAAGGATGAGCATATGTGGCACCAAGACATGCACTACAAGATACTGACAGCCTTCAACTAGAATGTAAACATTATAGGGACGAAGGATACTCTATGATGTTCAGGCCAGAAAAAGGAGAAAGTATACTTGGTCAAATAGTTGGTAACGATATGAAATGCCAATTTTGATGAATTTAACAAAAACTAATAGGTTGGTTGTTTCAACATTTTCAACTCCTTCAAGTTAATGACTGCTCTCAGTTGCTTTACAATGAAATAGAAGTAACTGATTAAGGACATGCCCTAGGGAGAAAATAACCATCCTATGCAACAGCAATAAGATAACCATGACCTATGAATAAGTTTTATCCACTAAAGAGAAACTCCACAAAGCAGGACATCACTATTCAGAAACTTCTCGTATATATAGGAGTCTGTTTATTGACTAAACAAGGGCAGTGAATTAGTGATTCTAGCGAGTGATAAATAATTTTTTTAACTAGAGTAAAAAATCAGAATTGCAGAGCATATAAACAAGAAAGAGCTTACCATATGCCTTATCTGAGACATCAAGGGCCTGGAATAAATCAGTTGCTTGTCCAGGCTGAGCAACTATAGAAAGAAGACTGTGAAGCTCCTTAGCATCATACATGGAGGTCAATCCATACGTAGTAACAAGCCGTAAGAACCCCAAGACCTCCAACCTGCTCTCAGTAGTCATTGTCAGCTTAGCTTTCCACTCAGCTGCTAACTTCATTGCCTTTTCCCTGACCTGAGCATTAATTCGAGGCGAGAATCTCTGTAACTCCTGTAGCCATACAATACAACTCCTTCTAATAACTCTTAAATTCGAATCTAGCTCCCTGTTGTCCACAGTTGAATTTGTAGGGTAAAATCCCTGCATTGCATCCAAAACCAATCCTGCTGGGTCTGTTGAGGCTTGAAGAATAACCGACATTTCTCTACTCATTAAATCAGTTCTCTTCAAATGCTCACTCACTATCAACTGCAAGCCTCTAGCATTACTTGCTGTTGAAGATAGGGCAACAATGTTTGCAGGGTCATGTAACAATGGTTGAACTTTCACTGAAGGATGAATAACACTAACTTTCTCCTTTGACATCATTTTTTCCCCAAAAGCTTTTGTAACAGAATCCAATTGTTTTTGTTTCAATTCAAGCTCTTTCTCCTTTTCTTCAAGCCTCCTCTCTTTCATCTCAAGCTCATGAACATGCTCTTGTACCGATTTCTCAAGCAACTCAAAATGCTTCACATTCTCCTGTCTCAATTCCTCGAGTGAACGAAAATCCCTCTCCAATTTCAACTGAGCCTCATTCACACACTCATTGACCCTCTTCCCAATCAAATCAATCTCCTCAACTCTCAACTCAAATTCCCTCTCCCTCTTCTCAACCTTCTCCACCCACCCTTCAAACCCCTTCTTCTTCACCTCAAGACCACCACACCACTCCTCCATTGCCTTCTTATGCACTTCAAACTCCTCCACCTTCATCTCCATCTCCTTAATAACTCTCTCTTTCACCCTAATCCTCTCCGAATACGCCACCATCGACCTCTGAATCGCCTCCATTTCCTCCCACTTCACACTCAACTCCTTATTACACTTCTCAATCGTCCTCTCCGCAGACTTAACCTCCTCATTTCTCAACACACACTCCCTCTTCCTCCTCTTCACATCACAACAGCACTCATCCAACACTCGTCTCACCCTTTTCACTTCCTTCTCCTTAACCACAACCTCCCTAGCCCTCTCCTCGATCCCTCTCTCCACAAACCTCAGCTCCTCGCTCCGCTCCCTCAAACTCCTCTCCTTTTCTCTCACCAACCTCTCAACCTCCTCAAACCGCCTCTCCTTCACACAAAGCTCTTCAGAGTTTTCCGCAATCAGGATTTCGATAGACCGCAAGTTATTCTTACCGCGCTCCACCTCCCTCACCGTCTTGGCCTTGTCCTCCTCCAAAGACTCCAGCTTTCTGACCTGGTCGGCGATTTGGGCCTCGCGGGCCTGGAGCTCGTTGAACCGGGTCTGGATTTTGGCCCGGGTTTCGGCCAGGTGGTCCTCGACGTCCTTCCACTGGAGACCTAGGGCCATAAAGGAGGAAGCTTGGGCGTTTAAGCTCTCGTAAGCTCTCTTCAGATTGCTCTGCTTCGTCTCTGCAAGCTCTAAATCTGAGGCTATGCTGTTCTCCATTGGGAGAGAGAGAAGAAGAAACCCTAGATTTGGAGAATGGGGGAGAATGGGGGTGAAAGGTTTGAGCTTTAGAGAGTGAGTGGGGGGAGTCAGTAGTAGAGTGATCACAAGAATTTAAACACCATTTTCAGAGCCACGGTCTGTCTTTTCGTACGAAGCTGAGAAATGAGTGTGAGTTGGGGACCACGCCACGTGCCCATCATTTCAATTTTCTTTTTCCCCTATTTCTATTTTTGTTTCAAGTAATTATTCTCAGATCCCAAAACACCACGTGATAATATAATGGTTATAACCAACAACAAAGCTTGAATTATGTGAGGACTAATAAGGGGTGAAAAATAAAAAATAAATTAGATTTAAAAGACCAATCAGAATAAATACATTTTAATCTAGACCAATAGCATTAAGGGGGATTACATATGATTTCATGGAGAGGGGAATGGTACGAGAGGACTTTTTCATCTGAGATTAGTCGATGTTTCACTACCAATTGGTTTTGTCGTAGATTCTACGACAATTTGAGAAGTAGACACATTAGACAAGTGTCAGGAGTGAATGCGTGTTACTATAGTTTATACATTCATGTTGACGATTTATGTATAGAAAGTTTGGTGCATAGATGACTCAAATGTGTATGCAATGGGCATAAATTCAGGGCGTAGTTCATGTGTTGACCCTTGGTAATACAGAAAAATTTATGTAGGAGATGTGTGGTTGATTCATGAGTGAGCATTGGTCAAGTGACTCTAGATGTAGATGTTTTTAATCAATGATTAGTAATAGATGAAGCTTGTAACATGATCAACAAGACAAATAAGGATCTTCAAGATGTAGAAGCAAAATGATTGTGTTCAAATATGTGTATGGCTCTAAGATAGAGTGATTTTCTAAGATGAGAGAGAGAAAAACCCTAGGTTAATATCATGTTGCATACAAAGGTTTGTGTTAGATATAAATTTAAGTGGGATGTGGAATCTTCTACTTGTGTAAGTCTCTCGTTAGGATGTAGGCAAGAATTTTGGCCAAGCTTCGTTAATCCATTTAGCTTGGTTATTTCTTCTTCCATCTCTACTGCTGGTACTTGGGCAGTCTTTTTATATATAGTGATTAGCACCCTAGGATCTAATTGGTCTTTACTGGTACTTTACTACTTAAGCAAAGTAGATGGATGAACTTGAAGATAGAAACACAACACAACAATTTTATAGTGGTTCAGCAAAAACCTTGACCTACGTCCACTTTGTGATCTCTCTTAAGAGATTCACTAGCACTATAGAGAATAACAACTTGATTACAAGTACTTAATAAAATCCATGTGCTAATCCCCAACTCCCTTGCTAAATCTCTCTATCACCCTTTGCTCTCGATTTTCTTTGCTCTCTATTTTACCCTTAGAAAACCCCTGCAACTCCTATTTAAAGTGAATAGGCGCTGCTGCTACAATAAGGTTTAGGACTCCTAAACCTAGTAGATTCTTGAAAGATTACTTTTCTGAAACTTATAAAACAATAAAGTTCAGGACTCCTAAACCTAGTAGATTCTTGAAAGATTACTTTTCTAGAACTTATAAAAATCTTCTTTCCTTCCTGGACTCAAATTTGCCTACTGAATTCTAACTCTCCAGATTGTATCAACAAGCCAAAACACAACATTTTTAAACAGTGAGATTAAAATTTGACTTGTATAATGTTGAAGTTATAAACTCTTTCTCCATATTAACAGAAAAATATGAATGTAGGCAAAAGATCTTCTAAACCAACCACCATTGATACCTTTTATATTTCGGGGCGTCATTAACTTATAGTTGTACAGAACTCACTCTTCTCCTAGAATAAACATCAAGCCTTTCAACACACTAGAACCACTCCTCCATCTATTTCACAGGTATCTTCCTCCATAGGGGGGGTTCTCCTAAACTGGTCAGCAAACTACGCTACCTACTCCCTGTGAACTGCTTCATATTAGGGTGAGGAAATTGGAATGGTACACTGTAATTAGCACTATGCATTTGGACTGGGGTTGGAGCCAGGGCAGGAGCTGGGGCTGGGGCTGGGGCTTGGTATCCAGGATTCATCATACATGGGCGCTTAATAGTTGGCATGAACGGGCCTCCATAACTCGTGGCAAATGGGTGGCCATTGACAGGCATAACAAACTGCCCGGGAATTCCAAAATTAGTTTGCAGCAGAGGTATCGAATGTGACTGTGGATAGCTTGGGATACAAGTAGGCGATGGATAGGGTGGCGGTCTAGCAACTGATATGGCTGTCAGCTGAGCATTATATTCAGGCTGTTGTTGTGGTTGAAACATGGGTGTAGGAGTGGTAGGACAACTCCGCTTCTTCCCTATACTCTGCTCTTGTAGTTCAACCTGGGGGGTAATAGATTGTGCCGAGAGTCTCCAATTCTCCTTAAGTTTTTTCAGCTCGTCTATTTGTACTTCAATAAGTGCAGATTGGAATTCAGATTCAAGATTGTATTTGCTGATGCATTGGATCACTGCTCTTAGATCAGCTATTTGGCAATCTACAACCTTTTCCTGTGAGAAAAGCAAGCCTTAGAAGATGTATAAATATTTCAATTGAGGATGTTCCTTGATATAAGTATTTAAAAAGCAGTTATTAAACTGTGTAAAGAAGAGTTAAAGCCTAAAGTACCTTTTCATCAAGTGATATCTTTGTCCTGCAATTTTCACTCAAACGATTCCATGAATCCTCCACATATTGATGTAATAGTGGTGCTGGGGGGAATTTATCAGTTAATTTGAAGGTGCAAATTAATTTAACAGCCTCAACTAGTTGTTTGCTTTGAACAAGCTCGAGAATAAAATCTGTAATGTGTCGAACAAAGTCCTTCAGTTCACAAGATGCTTAATAAAAGTTTCAAAAGGAGAACAGCATAGTAACATCATAGATACCAACAGGAAATGACACCAATAAAAAAAAAGAATGTTTAGGATGGAAAGAAGAAAACGAGAAAAATATGGAAGAAAAATAATAGATACCAATCATGAAAGAACATTAGTTCACTAAGTTTTCATCCAAAGAGTATCTTACCAGGGAAGTGAGGGAACATATCTGCAAAACCAAGTGTCTGACATAGTTCTAGAGCATGTGTATGCTGAGAAATCATCGCAAGAAGCTTTGCAATCTCATCTGTAGTGAGTGTTGAAAGTAATTCATATGTAGCTATAAACAGCAAAAAGCCCAAAATCTCCAAGGAGTTTTCAGCATCAGCTCTCAGTCTTGTTTTCCATTGGACAGTTAACTCCGTTGCATTCTCTTTCAACTGAGGTCCAACATGCGGTTGGACTCTTCTTATAGTCTCTAATAGGGAAATGAAGCTCTTCATGGCATTTGCTTCAAAACCAGCATCTCCTTTCGTCCAGTATCCAACAAAGGATACTTGCATCAAATCCAACAAAAGTTTTGCTGGGTCTGAATTTGGTGAACTTTCAAGAGCAACAAAAATTTTGTTCTGTATTGAATGTTTCCAAACCATTTGCTCAGTTAGGAACCCTGGAGATTTCCTTGCATGTACGGTGGCACTTGGTTGAAAATTTGGAGAAGTTACTGTTTTGGCCAGTGAAGATTCTTGTTCCTCATCTTTGACAGAAGGAGGATTGATACTGATTTCTATGCATATACAATAAGAACGGAGAAAAAGAAACAGTTAGTTAAGTGATAGAATAAGTTTGAACTTGACATACCAGAAGATAGTTTGTCGTTGCATTGACTCAAGTTGTAAGCTGTGTGGTGGATGGGCATAACTAGTAAGTTTAAACCTCACTAAAATATAGGGAAGGATAAACTAATTAAGGAATACAAAATTTGATATTTTCGTATGTTAAACATCAGAAGGTATAACATACAGATTGGAGGTAGAAACAGCCTAAAGACAAGTTTGTATATGCATATATTGGAATGACTAATCTAGGATAAAAGGTTATCAAAAGAAAAGCAGATGTGGCAACTGCCATGTCTAGTGAAATTCAAATGAGATCAATGAGAAGATATGCAACAACAAATGCAAAAGCTTTAAAACAACATCATTATAAGATTGGGGCAAATGAAACTGATCCAATTATCAAAAAGGAAAAAGAGTTCACATTCCTCAAAAAATATGATTTGTAGAAAATAATGGCAATGTCCTGAACTACAGTTGATTAACTAATGGTTGGCTTTCCTATTTGTCTTTTCGAAAGGAAGGTTGATATATGAGATGCTCCAAAGGGCAGCAAGGCTTATATAGCAGATGCGCATAATGCTAACCTAAACACATGCATAGATATACAAAAGTTTATGTAGTTTCCCTCTCTTTAAAAAGAAGCTCCTCCTTCAAGAAAATAACTCCTAATAGCACACCATTTAGAGTATGTTTCGTCAATGTCGTAAAATTTAGAAACGTGTATATGGCTTGACTTAAACAAGGTAAACATATGATAAATATTACAGGTGACTCTCCAAATGCTAACAATTTTAACTGGAAATTCAAACTTGGACAGCCACTCTAGAGTATCAAAGTAATGAATATTGAGAAAAAAGGAAAAATCAGAAAGATGTAAGAAATTTATATATGAACATGGAAGAAAAGTAAGAAAGTTTTACCATTTGCCTCATCAGAGATACCAAGGGGCTGGCTCTCAGTTGCTTGTTTGGGCTGAGCAATTAAAGCTAAAAGACTTTGAAGTTCCTTTGCATCATATAGAGATGTCAACTCATAAGTAGTAACAAGCTGCAAAAACCCCAAAATCTCCAACCTATTCTCAGTGGCCAAATTACACTTCCATTCAGTAGCCAACTTCTTGGCTTCTTCTTTAACTGGAGGACTGATTGGTGCTGATATTCTCTTTAGCTCCTCCAGTAAAACAATACAACTCCTTCTAGTAATTTCTAAATCAAAATCAGTGTCCCTGCTGTTCATATTTGTATTTGAGCAATGAAATCCTTGCATTGCATCCAACACTAGTTTAGCCGGGTCTGATGAACCTTGCAGGACAGCTGACATTTTGGTACCCGTTAAATCTATTATCTTCAGCTGCTCATTCATAAATAACTGCAAGCCTCTACCATCCCAAGTTACTTCAGATTCAGAATGGAGGACATTAGGCTCCTCTTTCGATTTCTGACCCTCTGTGTATTCTTTAGTAGATTTTTCACATTCTTGTTTATCCAATTTAAGGTCTTTTGCTTGATTCCGAAGTTTCCACTCTCTCATTTGTAGCTTATTGGAGAGTGAATCCAAATGCTTTCTGCCTTCTTCTATCAATTTCTTCTGCTCATCAAGATCCTTTTCTTTCATCTGAACCTCACTAAGACTCTTCAAGACCCTCTTTTCAATCATACTAAGTTCCTTCCATTTCGATTTAACTTGCTTCTCCTTCAATGCAAGCCCCACTGCCCATCCCTCTAGCTCACTTTCTTTTGCCTCAAGCCTACATTTCCATTCATCTATCGATTTCTTACCCTCCACTCTCTCATCCATCTCCCTAACAATCTTCTCCTTCTCATCCAACACCTTTGCACATTCTTCTATCGATTTCTTCGCCAAACTTAGTTTCTTCTCTTTCACCCTCATTTCCTTCTCACACTCCTCAACCCCACTCCTCACCACCCTAAATTTCTCTTCTTCCAAACCCAACTCCTTCCTCTTCTCCTCAATCTCCCCCAAAACCACACCCAACTCCCTCTTTTTCGCCTCGATTTCCTCACAACACTTCTCCAACACCCTCTCCACCATCTCCACCTCCCTCTCCTCAAATTTCACCTTCTTCTTCACCACACCCAACTTCTTCTTCACCACACCCAACTCCCTCTCCTTCTCTTTCACCAATCTCTCTTTCTCCTCAACCTCATGACCCTTTTTCTCAATCAACAACTCAACACAACCCAAATGCTTCTTACCTTGATCAATCAACTCCTCCACCTTCTCCAACTCTTTCACCTTCTCAGCCTCCCGGGTCTTCAGCTCCTCGAACCGGGTCTGGATTTCGGCCCGGGTCGACTCAAAATGGTCCTCTAAATCCTTCCACTGTAGAGAAAGCATCAAAGCAGACGAAGCTTGAGACTGCAACGTCTCCAGTGCTTTGCCAAGGCTCCTCTGCTTCGATTCTGACTCCTGCAAATCGGAGGCTATCTTCTCCATTTTGTGGGTTCTGAGTAAAACCCAAATGACAGTCACAAAGATGAAGGGGTTTATATATACAATGTACCCAAGATAAATATGTATCTATATATTTAGAGATATAGAAAGGGCTAGACTAAACCAAAACTGCCATTCTGGTATTTCTGATTATTATGAGATATAAATTTAAATTATAAGTCTAAATCTTTCAAATTTTGACCATTTTTGACTGAATTGTGTTCTGGTGAGAACGATATTATGCAATTTTCTTATTCTGAGTCCCCTGGTGATAAGGATTCTGGTCTTGAATTGTTGATAATCTGTGTTTTCTTTTTTCTGCTGTCTCGTGTAGGCATGGCCAAGTGTCTTTCATGTTCATACTCCCAACATTCTACATGGCAATAGCTGGCTGTTGCCAAGTGGAAACCGCCAGCTGTTATTTTTGTTTTCGAAAGTTTGGTGAGCAATGCTCTTCTTCTGATAAGGCCTAAGGGTGCTAAATTAATCAATAAAAAAAAAAAAAGTTTTAGTATAACCACCATACAATTGACCATCTCATCACACCAAGACAAGGTATTAATTAGCATGAGTGTATAACCACCACACAATTGACCATCTCATCACACTGACAAAGTATTTTCTCAATTTTAGTCAAGAATGTTATCCATTTATCCTCCTAATCAGGAAAATAAATTATTTGTAAAAGACAATACATCATACCGACAATAATGTAAAATGACAACTTTATTCTTTTACTCCCAACTTAGATTTTTCTCGAGTTTGGTCAGTGGTGTTCTTCTCTTAATCCCGAATTTAATGATTTGTATAAGAAAATGCATTACTATAACAAGCATATAATTAACCATCTTGACTTATTTATATTTACGCACATGTTTTGTATGATATGTGATTTATTTTGTTATCACTCTTAATTAAATTGATGTCATTTCTTGTGTTTCGATGGGTACGTTACAAAGTCTTCCAATGTTGTCAGGTGCCACGTTTAATAATACTTCGACCAAGTGACATATTTCGAAGAGTCTTTGTAATGGTTTCATCAACATAACAAGAAACATGACAACATTTTAATAAAGTCATAACGTATTCACTGAATAATATAGTATAATAAACAATTTTAGTTTTTTAGTTTTTTTTCAATACACATCTTTCTTTTGAGTGATCAATTTTATACCGGACTTAATTTGACTGAAATGTTAATATTAAGTCAGCTAAATGGACTTAGATTGATGACCTCTTTGTTTTAGACACTTTGTCACATATCATGTTTCACTACACTAAGTCACTAACCAAATAGGATCATGAGAAGATATAAACTGTTAAGCTAAGATCACCAATGACTATTTAACATGTCTCCGGATCTCCCTTGACCGTAAACAATGTCCAGAGGGTTTTGAGTACATAACCTTGAGGTCTTTGATGGAGTACTACAAGATAAAACCCTTTTAGTGACAAATTTATTTGAGGCAAACTTGAATTTGTCGCCCGACCTCTCATGGGTGACGATGGGGGTGACAACTCTTTTTGTCGCTCAAAAGCCAACGTTGTAACCGCTGGTGTTAAGAAAATAAGCAAAAGAGTTCATATAAAAATAACAATAAAAGTAACAGAGTTTGAACAGTTTCTGTGCTCCACGTCTTCGCTGAGTTCGCTCTTCCCTCTAATCTAAACTGCTCGCAGTCGCTCCTCTTCGACGGCTCGACCTTGATGGCCAAAATTCAACCGCCACGGTAAATAATTAGTTCTCCATATTGCCCAATGGTCTCCTCTCTCATATCCATCAATTGTAGTTTTGTTTATTGTACGAATTTGATTCGATATGGGTGTATGCGTCGATCCCTCGCATGATCAAATTTCGACTTAATTGTGTTTTTAGGGTTTTTGATTAGGTGTTGCTATACGGTAAAATCCGTCGCAAGTACTCCAGCTGATCGACGATATTGGGTTACTCAATTGTACTTCAATAATGGGCAATCAGGTACTCGAACTGATTTCTATTTATCAGAGCTTTAAATCTACCAATACATGGTTGTATTTCTCATGGTATTGATTTGATATCATACGGGTTTCATCTTCAAATCTGATCTTTTCTGTGGTAATTATCTTTGTTTTGAATATAGATAGCAGAAGATTATTATGATTTCTGACTGTGAGTTCTTGATCTGTCTCTGAGGATACTACCCAAGTATGTTGTTTTTTGTACAATCCCAAAGACAGTGGCTCTTCCCTGTCTTTTTTGCCTTTCTCTCTGTGGCTCTTCCCTGAGTTGAATGTATAGTTGTTCACTGTTTTCCAGGGTATAGGTGAGGAAGAAACTTGGAATTGAAGAAGATGTCAAACTAGTCATTCTCAACTTAGGTGGACAGGTATACGATGACTTATTGTACATTATAGTTATACAATTATTGAAGTTTTGAGTTGATTGCCCAGACACTACTTGTTCAGTTTCTAATATTAATCTTGTTGTGCCTTAGTATTCCAATATGATTACCACTTTGTGAGTTATCTTCCATATTTTGCTAATTGTAGTTGGTATATTTCTCAATTTCTGTACTCATTTACAGCCATCAAATGAAAGGGGAGTTTTTACCTCCTGGATGGCTAAGCCTGGTATGTCTTCATATTGTATCTTCTACATGTTTTTCTTGACTAGAACTTCTTAAATACTTATACTGTAAAACCTTTAATCTTCTATTAATTGTAAAAATTTAGGAAAAATTTGTGTTCATGCTAGGAGTTAAAATGTGAAAGAACCTCTGATTCATGTCTAAAGCATTAATTAAAAGGTTTTCAAAGGTAGCATTATGAACAAGAAAGTAGAAAGCTGTAAAGGAAGGTTAGTATGTGTACCAATTTGATCTAAATATACAGCTCCAAAAATAAATGTACGACACTGTCATATATGTTAGATCCACATCAATTTCAGATCCATTTAGAGTCCTTCCATATTATAAGCACAAATATAATATAAATATGAAATGATTTCTGATGAACGTACTTTGGAGCGGTACCAATCAAGTTACCATTTGTCTTTGGATATGATGCTGTGAGTGAAGCCTTGCATTCAAGTTACCATTTGTCTTTGTACGTAGAGATTATTTCAATGAAGAACCTTTTTCTGAGTAATATGCTTGAGGTTTGTTTCATCCTCATTTGTTAAGCACCAAATTCTTCTTATCCCCTATTTTTCTGAAATTTACAATTTTACACACACAGACAATTTATTGAACCTCTTTTGCTCAGTTACATTTTTGCGAGAGTAATTCTCTTCTCTCTAGTTAATTATATGTCTTTTCACTTGGCTTCTGCTGTGTTATAACAAGGATCTCACATGAAGATAGATGAAAACTCTCATCTTATTTATTGCTTGCTGTCACCAATAAGCATGTTCTAGGAGGTTGCATGATGTATGAGAGACACTTTTTGAGAATGCTGGTGAAAATTTGTTAAGGCTTGCTGGCCGAGTAGTGAGGAAGATGAAGTTCGAGTAGAATTGTTTTATTATTAGTGGAATGTATGTTTTATCATGATGGAGACAATGTAGAATTCTTTTTTATCAAATAAAAATTCAATTGTGCTCGTTGATGTGATTTATTAGTTTTGATTACACATCAATCTAAGTTCATAAAACTAATGAAGGCTGAAATAAAAAAGTAGTATATTTAGCCCAATCAATTTCCCGCCATATGGTGAATTTCTGGGAATTCTGGACAGTGTTTGTGACAAAGATAGAGGGAATTAGGGACAAATAAGATTTTGTCTATGATCCATTTAGGTGACAAATTTTTTAGTTTGTCACAAAAAAGTATCTGTCACATAGTTTTAGAGACAAAATTAGCGACAAAATGATTTTGTCACTCATTGGTAATGCGTGACAATATTTTTAGAATGGGTGACAAATCAGGTTTGTTGCTAAAAGGGTTTTCTCTAGTAACTTCTCTTCTCAACTCGGCTACTGACCTCTAAACTTGCCATTACTATATTGTGATCAGCCTAAACGTTCTCAATTCTCTCTACCACCTATTAGCCGTTAAGAGCTATCCACGGGTCTATGGGCTTATTGATCAAGTCTCAACTCAAGAGATGTGTTAAATGAGAACTTGGGGCCGAGACTTGTAGACGGTAACAATAGTGCGGCTACTAGGCTAGCTCATAGATGAAAAAGTTGTGGCCGTCTAGGTAAGTATCGCCATGTGGTTCCTAACTAATCTAGGAGTAATGCGGCCTGAGAAGGGCGTGATCTAGATGTTGAGTATTTAGCCTAATGTGAAAACTCGAAAAAGACATTTGTCCCACATCGATTGAAAATAAGAAAACAAGCTTGCATGGGGTTATTAAAGAAGCCCAATTGCGAACTTAACTGGTGACATTAATTACACTAGAACTATTTTTTTACCATCAGATATTATTATAATAGAAGAGGGATATACATGAATTCTCAGGTGCGGACATCTGCACCAAAGTTTTGGTGCAGATTTCCATTTTTGCACCACTTTTCGATCGAATTTTCTCATCTCCACCGTCTAGTATCTAGATAATATTGTGTAGATCATCTCTGCAAAATTTCAGCTAATTTGGTAATCGTTAAGGCCCTCAAACTCGAAAAACAAATGGACGGACCGAATTCTGTCCGGTTGTGTTCATACCAGAAAAACTCGAGTTTGAGGGCCTTAACGATCACCAAATTGGCTGAAATTTTGCATAGATTATTTACACAAGATGATCTAGATATGTCTAGAAGGAAGTTTGAGGAAATTCGATTGGGAAGTGGTGTAAAAATGGAAATCTGCACCAAAAACTGTGGTGCGGACGTCCGCACCTGATCAGCACTGTATATATATAGAGGATGTGAAGCGGACGTCCGCACTCCGGCTTAAAGTGCGGACCTCGTCCGTTCTCCGCCGTCGACGGCTTCTCTCCTTCTCGGACGACAGTACAGGCTTCCAGGACTGGCCGGCGACAAGTTTTCCGGCCAACCTTGATCAATCATGGTGTTTTCTGTCCAGAGCTTCAATCCGGCCGGAAAACTT
>NC_020491.1:14063218-14069747 GCF_000184155.1 Fragaria vesca subsp. vesca
AAGATTTATAGTGTCACATGTCGGTTTATAGGCAATTATTCAGATTTTCGATTAGATTTTATATCTCTTATACCTATGTTATCTTCTCAAATTTATTAGATACGATTTTGCGTGCCATGTGTTAAATTATAATTCATTCTTGAGATTTTTGAACAGATTTTGTGTCCATATGGCAGATCTTATCTACAGCCCCAAACTCAATAAAAAGTGTAGTTTGGCTTCCATTCTTCATCATCTCTTCCTCTTCGATCACTTTCTTTCATAGAGATTTTAGTAAACATCTGCAATGAATTTCAATTGGCGTGCCAATTGAGAGGAGATGACTACAAGAGAAGAGGAGGAGATGCAAGAAGAAGAGGAGGAGGAGGAGGAGGAAGTTGATTCCAGCCTCAGAATTGCAAATCAAATGATGGAAATTGGTGGGCGTATGAGCAACTTCAACAGCAACCACAATGGGGTGGCTCTATTACATGTCGCGATTACAAAAACCGACAATGTGAGCTAGCTAATCAAAGGTTGTTGAATGACTACTTCGTGGAAAATCCGGTGTACAACGAGGTGGAGTTCAGACGACTCTATAGGATGCGGCGCAAAGTTTTTCTCCGCATGTTAGACAATGTTCAGACAACCAATCCCTACTTTAGGTAGTCATATGATAACGCCGGCCGACCCAGCTTCTCACCTCATCAAAAGTTAACATGTGCACTACCTATGCTTGCCAATGCATGCTCGGCCGATTCCTTGGATGAAACCTTTAGGATGCCCGAGTCGACTGCAATCGAGAATCTGGGATAGTTTTGTCGTACCATTGTCACAATATACCAAGGGCATTACCTCCGGGCACCAAATGGAAATGATTTGGATAGGCTCCTACATCAAGCTGAGAGACGAGGATTTCCAAGGATGATTGGGTCATTAGACTGCATGCATTGGCGATGGAAAAATTGTCCTACAGGGTGGCAAGGAAGCTTCAGTGGCAAAGCGAAAAAACCGACCATTGTTCTGGAAGCCGTGGCAGACTTTGACACATGGATATGGCATGCGTTTTTTGGGATTCCAAGAACGCAAAATAACATCATTGTTCTAGGACGTTCACCATTATTTTATGCTCTCACCGCTGGCGAATCACCACACCTGGATTATGAAATCAATGGTAAGCATCATAATTTTGGTTATTATCTTGCTGAGGAATTTATCCAAAATGGGCAACACTTGTCCAATCAATAAGGCGTTTTGTTACTAAAGAAGAAGTGTATTTTTCAACTAAACAAGAGGCATATCGTAAGGATGTTGAAAGGGCATTTGGGATTTTGCAAGCTCGATTTGCAATCATCGGGCAACCTGCAAGGGGGTGGAGTCTAGCAAAACTTAACTCAGTTATGCTTACATGCTTAATACTTCATAACATGATTATGGAGGATGAGCGTCATGAGTATCATGTCATGACGGTGAGTCCGACAATGATGAACTTGACCCAGATCAAGAAGAACCCGAGCAAGAATTTATGATGGTCCAAATTTACCTCGCGATCCGAGAACCGGCAAAATCTCAATGGATGAATACATGCATCGTTATAGGCTTATACGCTCTAGAGCTGCAAACACTGATCTACAACAAGATCTTGTGAAACATCTTTAGGCAACAAGATGCCAACGACGTGGATGATCGAGCACCTAGTTATATTAACTACTTTTTTTTTTTTTTTTTATTGGTTTTATTGTAGTTTTGGTCTTTCTTTTTTCTTTTTTCTTTCTTAGTGTGGTGAATTTGTTTAGTAGTAATAATTGACATTGCATTGTCATATCCGTATTATTATTGTTGTGTGGCTTGTCAATCCATTATGATGAATAACAATAAAATTTCTTTCAATTTATGTCACAAACTTAAAATTAGTTGACAACTCCATAATTATTTCAATTAAAATGACAACTAGAATATTACAACTTGAATTTAAAACCTACATTAACTACACATAATAATGACCTACAATTATAAAAGTTTATTCACTCTAACAATTAAACTAAGCTTCATCTTCATTGGATGGCATTTCTGGACGATAAACATCTTCATCCGGAACCAACTCTCGTCCTTGTAGTATGTGAAATGCCTCCCTTTTCTTGCCATCAAAATACTTTTTACTCCTTGTAGTGAAATCAAGAGTTTGCATCATTAAGATATTCTCTAACCTAGCAACCTCTCTTCGATCCTCCCTTTTCTTGTCTCTTCTCTTCCTTTCCTCTTCTGCCACTTTCATTTGTGCCACCATTTCTCGAATTCTGGCTCCCATTTCTTGTCCAATAGCTTTGACTTCCACCTCTTTGCTTTTTTGCCTTGCTTTTCTTGCGGCATTTCTTCCCTTAGGCCTAGGAATTGGCGTTTGAGATATAGTAGGAGAATTCTCAATAGGATCCTCATCGTCCTCCAACGAAATTGGGATGTTGTGTTGCACCGGTATTTGTCCAAATTCTTCTTGGGGTGGATCTTGAAACTGTTGAGATGTGGCTCAAAATTAATGTTATGTTTTCTGAAGGTGCAGTATTGTTTGAATGGAAGAAATTGGCTGCAATATGCACAAGGTAAATGCATGAGAAGTTGATCATTTATTGTGCTATGGAACTAGATATAGCTAGGGTGGTGCAGCCATATTTGAAGTAAGAGAACAAGTCCCATGTGAGAATGTAGAATGCATAGAGAAAGAGTGAGAACATGCATGTCGAGAAAACAATAGTTGAGAACTATTGGTAATAGTTTCATACTATTGGTGTAGAAACATTGAACGGGAAAGATGGAAAAACAAGACTTTGTTTTTCTTCTATGCATGGTTATGCATGTTGTAAGTGAAGGAGTTGGCTATAAATAGCCATGAAGCCTTTGCATTATGTAGTGTGGCATCCGAGTTGTGTAGTCTTTTATTTAGAGAGAATTTCATTCTCTGTCAAGCATTGTAAGAGAGTTAGTTTTACTGGGTATTGAGAGTGTGAGTTGAGAGGGGCATACAAGGGTTCAAGGGTTCGGGTTTGGGTTATAAACTTGAGTGAAACACTTTGCATGTATTTAGTTCTCATTATTCTCAATAGTAAAGAAAGCTCGGATCACGCCCTATGGACGTACCTCAAAGAGTGAGGGAACCACGTTAAATCTTGTGTTGTTGTGTGTGTTTGTTTTTCCTTATTATAGTTGCATTCTCCATATCGTGTCTTGTTGACCAATCCACTACGTGAAACCCAACAAGTGGTATCAAAGCCTAGGTTTCGGCCTAGGTATTATCTGTTATGGCTTTGAGGGTATCAAGGTATGATGTCGAGAAATTTGATGGGAAAAATAATTTTAGCATGTGGCAAGTTGAGGTGAAAGACATCCTAGACAAGGATGGTCTATCAAAAGCTTTGGATGGGAAACCCCAGACGATGAAGAAGAATGAGTGATAAGCTTTGATCAGCAAGCTTGTTCCACAATCCGGTTGTGCTTGTCAAAAGAAATCAAGCATAATGTCATGACGGAGACGTCCGTAAAAGGGCTTTGGGAAATGCTTTACCTAGAGAAGTCGCTCACAAATCGGATCAATCTCAAGAAACAATTCTATAGGTTTACCATGGATGAAAGTACAACTTTGCAAGACCATCTTAATGAGTTTAACAGAATGCTCTCGGAACTGTTAAACTTGGAGGTGAATATGAGTGAAGAAGATAAAAGTCTCGGTTCTTCTTGCATCACTTCTTGAGAAGTATGATCACTTGGTGACAACGATGTTATACGGGAAGCAGAGTATAGTTCTCGATGAAGTCACATCAACATTTCTCTCTAATGAAAATAGGAGAAAAGTTGTAGATGTTAATTATGAGGACTCTAGAGTATTTTCTGCTAGAGGAAGGAGAGAAAATCGAGATCAAGGTTGGAAGAGCTCTAAGTCCAACTCAGGACATCACAAGGACAAGGAGTGCTACTACTGTCATGAAAAAGGGCAACATCGCGTTGCACTGCCCAAAGCTGAAGAAAAAGAAAGATGAAGGAAATGAGAAAAATGAAGATTCTCATCGAAGAGTTTCAGCAAATTTCATTTCAGATTATGGTGATTGTGTTATCATGGCAACCTCTCATTCTGGTATGTTGTCTGATAAAGATTGGGTCCTCGATTCTGGTTGTTCATTTCATGTGTGTCCTAATAGGGATATGTTCATCAATTATAAAAAGGTAGAACAATGGTACTATTTTTACTACAGAAGGAAAAGCTTTCAAGGTGGAAGGCATTGGAGCAGTGAAGATCAAGACACATGATGGTTTGGTGAAAATTCTTAGAGATGTCAGATATGTACCCAATTTAAGGTGGAATCTCATATCAGTTGGTGCACTCGACTCCAAAGGTTACAAGATTGTGACAGAAGGTGGAGTTTTGAAGGTCATGATGGGTTCTCATGTGGTGTTGCGTGGAAATAAGGTAAACAATATTTACCTATTGCAAGGGAATACAACAACAGGTAGAGCTATATTACGAGTATTCTACATGGAGGAAAAATTCACATATGGGTCTTGGCAAGAAGTTGAGCAGGCGTGGCTTGCGAGTTAGTGAGAAGAATGGCGATCTTATTTCCCAAAAGTATTGTGAGGGAGCTACACAATCAAGGGGAAAGAAATCCGCATTTAGATGGCAACCAAAATTGCAGCAGTCCTTACAGGGATGCAGACCCATAAGGACAAGTATGACGTTGGCTCGTGGGAATCCTGATGGCAATAAGTTAGCTCATTATGGTGCCATGAAGTTGAGTTCGAGGCGAGCAGTTGGTCATGTTGGTGATGCTATGGAAAGTCAAGAGCGCTCTATCCTCAATTGTGGTGACGAGATGACTTTCATTGATCAACCGGTGGTTCGTGGGTGGTTGGAGAAGGTTGCTTGTGGCGATGTCAAATCATGTTCATGAGAATGACGTGGGTAAGTCTTTACTGTTTGACAAAGTTTTATGTGATGATATGCTTGTGGCTGCGCAAGGCATGTTATGCTTGAAGAATTCGATCCCAAGGGTCAAGTTTGAGGAGAGTTCAAACTTGACCGAAATTCTTTCATGTTAAGGTTAATGGAGCATCCCAGGGCGTGGGGATGAGCATCTAAATATAGATGCGGTAATTGATGTTTTTAGGTTGATGTCATTAAGTTTTCGCCAAGGTGGATGTTGAGATGTGGCTCAAAATTAATGCTATGTTTTCTAGAGCAGTATTGTTTGAATGGAAGAAATTGGCTGCAATATGCACAAGGTAAATGCATGAGAAGTTGATCATTTATTGTGCTATAGAACTAGATATAGCTAGGGTGGTGCAGCCATATTTGAAGTAAGAGAACAAGTCCCATGTGAGATTGTAGAATGCATAGAGAAAGAGTGAGAACATGCATGTCGAGAAAACAATAGTTGAGAACTATTGGTAATAGTTTCATACTATTGGTGTAGAAACATTGAACGGGAAAGATGGACTTTGTTTTCTTCTATGCATGGTTATGCATGTTGTAAGTGAAGGAGTTGGCTATAAATAGCCATGAAGCCTTTGCATTATGTAGTGTGGCATCCGAGTTGTGTAGTCTTTTATTTAGAGAGAATTTCATTCTCTGTCAAGCGTTGCAAGAGAGTTAGTTTTACTCGGTATTGAGAGTGTGAGTTGAGAGGGGTATACAAGGGTTCAAGGGTTCGGGTTTGGGTTTGGGTTATAAACTTGATTGAAACACTTTGCATGTATTTAATTCTCATTATTCTCAATAGTAAAGAAAGATTGGATCACGCCCGTGGACGTATCTTAAAGAGTGAGGGAACCACGTTAAATCTTGTGTTGTTGTGTGTGTTTGTTTTTTCTTATTATAGTTGCATTCTCGATATCGTATCTTGCATTGTTAACCAATCCGCTGCGTGAAACTCAACAGAAACATCACCCAATCTTTGCAAAGATCATAATATTTACAAAATTTAAATGGTGCTCCTCCGGACTCATCCCTAAAGAAACTCTTGGCTAGTCGTTGCTATCAAATCCAACCAATGATAAAAACTGTCACAAAATTATATTACATAACAAACAATAATAAAAAGAGTATTCTACAATTGTTATTAGTAATAAATAAAAATAATAATTAATAAAAATAAAAACTCACTATGTCTTGGAGATTTGCTCCTCTTTCATCCCTTCTTTCGGAACGCTTGAGACAAGTATGCCATTTGTTCATGTTTGGATAAATATGCTTTTTCCATCAATTACAACTATCTTCCGATCTTGCCTTCGGAAGTGTGGTGCCTTCATAGTAATTCAAGTATGTTTGTTGAACTTGTCCCTAAAGCCCTTCTTTTGATTGGTTGATACCCTTCTCCATATCTTACGAGACTTGGACATAAGCAATAGTGAGAGCTTCATCTTCTTTTGGCATCCAATTTCCTAATTTTTTTTTGAGTTAGAGGCCATTTTTTGTACCAAAAAAAAAAGGAGAGAGAGAGAGAGAGAGAGAGAGAGAGAGAGAGGAGAGAGAGAGAGAGAGAGAGAGAGAGAGAGAGAGAGAGAG
>NC_020491.1:14069797-14077169 GCF_000184155.1 Fragaria vesca subsp. vesca
TATAGGTCCACTCAAAGATTTTTACTCACATAAGTCCACCTAGGCCTAAATAGAATTTTATATTAGATATAGAAGTTCAACAAAATTACAGACTGTCATTCAACAAAAAAATTAGATTATCTCCTTTATATTTATAAGAATGGCACTAGTATAAAAAGTCAACAACCACTCTCATCTCGGAAAAATCTCCGGCCGACCTCCGGCGAGGTTTCCGGCCGACCTCCGGCGAGGTTTCCGGCCGACCTCCGATGAGGTTTCCGGTCGACCTCTGGCGAGGTTTCCGTTCGACCTCCGGCGAGGTTTCCGACGATTACAAAAGTTACTACTACCAGCTACAAAAGCTACTACCACCATCCACAAAAGCTACTACCACAGAAGCTAACGAACACAGAGGCTACTACCACCAGGTTTCAGACGAACACAGAAGCTACTACCATCGGTTACAAAAGCTACTACCACCGGTTACAAAAACTACTACTATCAGCTACAAAAACTATTACGGTGATAATTTCGGTGACCTCTGATGAGATCACAAAAGATGTCGTCGCCAACAAGAAAAACTACTACCACTGTCAACAAAAGATACTACCGTCGTAAACAAAAACTACTACCGTTAGAAAGAAAATCTACTACCACTACCAACAAAAACTACTGTCACTAGCTACAAAATCTACTACCACTAGTTAGAAAAGCTACTACGGTGATAATTTTGATGACCTTTGATGAGGTCACAAAAGATGTTGTCGCCAACAAGAAAAGCTATTACTACTGTTAACAAAAGATATTACCACCATGAACAAAAACTACTACTATTAGAAAGAAAATCTACTACCGCCACCAACAAAAGCTACTACTTTCAGCAACAAAAACTACTACATCCAACAACAAAAGCTACTAACTCCAGCAACAAAAGTTACTTCAAAAACAAAACTACTACCGTTATCAACAAAATGTACCACCGGTAGCAACAAAAGCTACTACCATGCATAATAAAAGCTACTACCAAGTAATACAAAATCTAATCAATGTGTCAAAAATATATTATTACAGTGTGAGAAATATACCATCATAGTGACGAAAATATACCATCATAATTATAAATCTCGATCCCGTTCATTTCCAACACTATCAGAACACAATTCCCTGATGTCTCGTCCACTCAATTTCTATCGAATTTGAAACTTGGAACTCCTCCAGTACTCATTCTCAATTCACGGCGGTCCACTCAATCAAGGATACTATCAGTGTGTCGAAAAGATATTAGGACAGACATAAAAAGATACTATCAGTGTGTCAAAAAGATACTACATAAACATATTCGATATGGCTTGCAGGTCAGTAATCAGTAACACAATCATCAACCACACAAACCAGTAATAATCAGAATAATCTAGTGACAAATGTGAAACTACAAAGAATGAGTAAATCTTGAAGTTACCTCATCTGGTTGTAATATCTGTTGTGAAGTTATACTTGAATGTTCCACCCTGTTTCTTATTCCCGGAACAATTGATATTCATTGACACCTCCTGGCTATCAAAATTTGAATAGCTGAAAGAAACTGCAGGGCAAGAGAAAATCTTATCCGTCAAACTGCCACAAATAATGTACACGAAATCCAACCAGCATTGACATTCAAGTTGAATGATTAAATTGCAATCATCCAGCATATAATGAGATTAAGACTGAATTAAGCTTTAAAAGCAGCAAGGCTCAGATAAAAGAAGATCGCTGAGGATGAAGGAAGAGTTCAGAGATCTTCCGAAGGCTTACCATGGCTTCAGCTTTATCTGAGAAATGATGGAATCAGAGGAGAAGGAGAAGATCGAGAGAGAGAAAGGAGGTGGACCACGTCATCGGAATCGGTTTGACCTTCGCGTTGATGAGATGCAGTCGAGGCCGAAACGGAGGTCGTCGAGGAGTCTTCGACGGTGGATCCAGAAGTCATCATCGAGGCGGCGGCAACTTTGTCACGGCGGCGGCGGAATCGAAGTGGAAGAATGGATAGAGAGAGAAGGTTCAGATCTATGGTTTCCCATCCCGGTCTTCTTCTCCGCCGCCGACGACTAGATCGCCATGAAGGACGTGAGAACCACGGCGGACGACGCTTGTGGAGCTCTCAACTAATCGTATTTGGCTCCGGTCCTTATGTCTGATCTGAAATTCTGAATCCATACAAGAGAGAGAGAGAGAGAGAGAGAGAGAGAGAGAGAGAGAGAGAGAGAGAGAGAGAGAGAGAGAGAGAGAGAAGAGGGAAGAAGAAGGAAGGAAGGGAAAGGAAGGGAAAAGGGAAGGGAAAAAAGGGGGAAACGGAAAACCGAAAGGGTTTAACCGGGTTTAGGGGTTTTAAAAAGGGTAAAAACGGTTTAAACGGGGGAAACCGGGGGGTTTAAACGGGGGGTTTTTTTTAAAAGGGGGTTTTTTTTAAAAGGGTTTAAGTTTTTAACGGTTAAAAAACGGTTTAAAAACCCGAAAAAAACTTAAAAAGGAAACCTAAATTAAGTTTTTAAAGGGTTTTTAACGGTTTTAAAAACGGGTTTAAAAACGGGGTTTAAAGGTTTAAGTTATTTAACGGTAAAAGGTTTAAAAGGTTTAGGGTTTAGGGGTAGTTAACGTTAGTTGGTAAGGAAAAGTAAAGTTCTACGTAAAGTAAACGTAACANATATAATTAAACTAAATATATAGAAGGTAAGGAGATAGTGAGTAGGAGGAGGAGAGTAGTTAGTTATTAAGTAAGTAAGTAGTGTAGTATATATGTGTNTATATATATATATATATATATANTTTTTAAATTTTTTTTTTAAAAAAACTAGTACCGTTANCGTTGGTTAGTAAGGTTAGTAATTAACAAAAAAAAAAAAAAAAAAAAAAAACCAAAACGGATATATATAACACATCTATTTGAATTGGTAAAACTGGGCTGCAATTGTGGAGCCCACGTTTCCTTTAACATCTGCTATGCAAAAGGTTAAATGTAGTCCAGCCCTTTACACTATAGCCCATCAAAACCCATTTTTGGTATAACATAGCCTCCTATTGGAGTTGGTTTTGTTCAAAATTCGGGCTATATCAAGCCCTTAGCCCTCCATTAGAGATGACCTTATATACTAGTACATATAGAGAGATTTTGGTAAAGGTAGTTCGTTAGTTCCTACTTTAGGTTTAAACACCCCAGGGATTTTGGCAAGAGGAATACAGATCCGAAGCTAGCATGAGCACTCTGTTTGAGACCAAAGATGAATATAGCACCGGAGTTTATCAAATCAATAGAAACAGAGCCTACCGAAGCAGAGCCTACGTGGACATAATTCCGATCCGATTCCGCTGGTACAAGGCGTATGCAAACTATAATCCAGAAATGCGAGTGTTAGTATGATCCAGCAGAAGCACCAATTTTGTTATGCAGGAAAACTCTCAAGTTGTGGTTCTCGAGGGAAAAGGCGAGTGGCGATGAGAAGACGACGATGGAGAGATTTGCATGGTATAAAAGGGTCATAGCTGGAGTGGCGTAGCTACATGGACATTAGAGGAGTCAATTGACCCTCCTCGTCATGATCACCAAGAGAGCAAGTTATTCACCTCTTTTGCCCCTTCTAATATAATAGAATATGTAGTTTCTTCTAGCTAGTTTATGAGACAAAAGCAAAAGTATTGTGTTTTTTTTGTATCTATTTTGACAAGACCCATTTTGAATTTCACCCTGAAACCTGAAGTAAATCCTGCGGGGACTACCTCCAAGGAAAATTTACCGAAAATTTGGCATAACCTTTCTTGAAAATGGACAACCCTTTCTAAAAATACATGCATACACTTCAAAAAAATTCATCTATAATCCTCTACTCCTAGAGCGTTCGTGCTCCCCAAATCACAACACCACCCAAAAATTTACTAATTTAAACAAAACTCATAACCAACCATTTATAGGTTCAGAGCAACTCTAATAGGAAGAAAGGAAACATAATAAATTAACAAGCGGAAGCTATATGATGACTATGCTTCATCTCCATGTACGCCCGACCTCAACTAAGCGAACCTGCAAGCTGGGCATTTTTAAAACGAATGGCCCAGGGGAAAACATTTGAAACCGTTAGAGTGAGTGGACAAAAAAATAAATTTAATGAAAATATTTATGTTTTCCCAATTTACATTTCCATAGAAAATATGCTGCATGCGACAGCTCAAAAACGCTTAACACAAAAACTGGCAATTTCATGACTAGCACCGACTAGTCTCCAAAGCTTAATAAAATACAGTCTCTCAAGCTAAAATAAAATTTGTATGTATTACACTCGTCATATCCCTTGTATGAATTTTCTTGAAACAACAAAGACAAATAGAAACTTCACACAAGGCTACGACGCTTGCGTCTAATGCTCACGTCGCACCATAATGGCATTTTACCTCATTATGGTGGAAAAGACGGTGTATAAATATATACGCGCATATCCCCTATATAAATTATTATATTATATAGGGCTACGACGATTGCGTCTAACGCTCACGTCGCACCATAATTGAATTTTACCTCAGTATGGTGGAAAAGAACGTATAGCTAGCTAGCTAGCATTCTCGCATATACATATTATTCTCATAATCATCCATATACATATCCACCGAAAATCTCATTTTCGGTAACTCTCCAAAAATAATGAAAATTGCCAATTATCATAAAAAGCAATATGCACACGACTCCACCGAAAATCTCATTTTCGGTAACTTTCCAAATAACACGATAGCCATTAAAAATGAGAACATTTACTTCTGAAAATGACTTCACGAAAATAAACAATTCCACAAATTGATATTCAATAAAATCAATCATTTAATATAGAATCACCGCATGCATATATTTTAAAACAAAAGTTCACTCACAACTTTAGGCCTAAGCCTGAAATCGATCCGAGGTCTCTTCTGCTTGAGCCTCCTCACGTCTTGTTTCCAAATGTAAAATTAATTTCCCAACTAAAAATCCAAGTATTAAACAAAATAGGCAAAATTAAACGAGAGCCATAACTACGCTCATCATTGCCTAACTTCGATATTCCTAAATCGAAACAATCTAACTTTAATACCATAATCGGCAGCCATAAATACAACCTCCCCCAGAATAACGACTTAAATCCTACGGCCGAATTCCACATTAATTAACCACCAAAAATACCAAACTTCGAAAAAATCACAAACCCGTCCAAAACTCCTCCAAAAATTCCATAATTCCCATCAATAAACTCCCCTTAAAAATCCACACTTAAAACTATACAAAACTCCCAAACAGTGGCGGCGGCGGCTCCGCCGGCAGCGGCGGCCGGAGGCCGACTCCGGCGACCTCCAAATCCTACCAAATTTTAACAGTAGCTTCCACTCCACTCCCTCTACAACTTTCCTAACTAGCACAAACCCAAAATCCAAGCCTAGCTATGCCAATCAAACGGAAACATCAAAAACGCCCTAGAACTTCCACCTTAAATTTCTCCTTACCTGAAGCGAACCGGAGTGAGTCCTTTTAGGGCAAGGCAGCTGGGTTGGAGACCTTCAAAACCATATATGGCTTTCCTGGATTGGTGGCCGGAGGAGGGAGTTCCGACGAGAGAACCACCAAGGCAGTCGGACCTTTCGGCTGCATTTTCTCTCCCACGGTGGCACTAGGGAGGCTGCCACTGGTCCAGGACGGAAGCTGGGTCGAGGGCCGACTGATCAGGACCGGAGCGGCGGTCTCAGGCGGTCGGACGGCGGCTAGCTGGTGACGGGAAGTCCGGCAGTGGGAGTGGCTCGGGAGAGAGAGAACCGGGAGGAAGAGAAAAAGAAAAAAGAGAGAAGAGAAAGAGAGGGAGATGGATTGGGCCTCTCCAAACCGGTCCAACACCCATATATCAACCCACTCCAAAATAAAGCACCCCGAAAAAAATAATACCCTAATAAAAATTACCCTTTACCAGCTAAAATTTACCATTTTTACCGTCGTCATAATTTCTCCTACGAATAATTCCTCTGAAATAATTGTCCCTCAAAACCCCTCCAGGGACCAAATAAACTATAAATTCATTGACGGAGACAGTAAAATTTTTATTATAACCAAGCTAGTAAATAAGGTAAAAATTTACGGGTTAGGATGTGACATATTTTCTCTCATTTCTGCACCTATAGTTGCTTATTACATTTTATTGAGGATTGTGTTATTATTTTCTTGATTATTCATTATACGAATATATTAGAGAGACCAAATTTTTTTCTATATAGGTCATCTAAGTTATAAATTAAAAATTATACATGTAAATATGATCCCTCTTAATAAAGTTTCTACCTACGTCATTGATTGGATCTCCCAGGGAAGCCAACAAGTTACAGAACAAGTTGGGCAGATATCTCTACACATATATGGGTCTTGACGAAGATAAGCATCTTTTTATTGTTGAACAAATTATGGAAATGCTTCAATCAGCCGTCCCCGATAAAGGTGTCAAGGTCCAAATCATCCATGAAACTTCTTCTTCTTTACAGTCCAAAGCCACCTTTTTTCTTTCTGGTTTTTCTGGTGTTGTCAACATTGTTTGGGTTCAGCATGCTAAACGATGGTTCATAGTCTTGTTTGGAGTGCTAGGTTGTCAGTAGTCCTATGAATTTGGCTAGGATTATAGACCAGCTTGACTTGGGCCTTGAGTGATTTAGTATAGCGTTTTAGCAAGTCATATCTCTAGCATGCCTGTGGGTTCTGTACATCTTTGTACTCGCTTGATAGCTATAAATTGATTTGGCATGTTTGTAAATTCTTTTGTATCTCTATCTGCAAGTGAACATATTGATTCCATTTTCTTGGATTGGCCGACTGGTTTACTTTATTGTTGTGACTTGATTGGGGGCAGCTAGGAATTATTAATCGAGGCTGGTGTACAAATCCTTGTAAGCCATGGATAATCAAAATTTAGTAAGGATTGTCAAAGGTCACTTGATATGCTTGCAATAGAAAATAATGAAGCTATGAAATGCTCCCAGGTTAGGACCTAAATCTGTTGGAATGGCTTGGGGAGCAATGGTTTAGACTAAATTAGAAGCAACCCAACAAACTAGGTGTAAGTTGATTATTAAGAGATGGCTGGTGAAGAAATTTGTGGCTTCAATGAGAGATCTATGTGTTCTGTCCATATAAATAAAGAGAACGGATTTGGCTTAGCTTGACGGGTTTGGTAATGCTAGTCATAGTTTGGTTGATGTGGCTTGCATGTATCTTCCTAATAAATTGTTGAAGCATGAATTGCTGTATAGATTTCAATGTAGCGTTGGCAAGAAGAACATGTATTGAAAATTATATCTGATTATCTTAAATTAATGATTACTAACAATTTTAGATTGACCGATACATGTGTATCTTTTTTTT
>NC_020491.1:14077189-14078556 GCF_000184155.1 Fragaria vesca subsp. vesca
AATGTGGCTATTGAGACCTCCAAATTTGCTCACTATACCTTTCATTCTCTCTACACCTCCCTTTTACTTTTCAATATAAGTATTTGCTCACTAGACCTTATTTCAAATTCCTAACATAACCTTAGTTATTTATTGATATATATTTCAATCAATTAATTACCTCTTATTCAATCAATAGACCTCTCATTCTTTTTTTTCTTTTTTCCCTTTTTGTTTGTCAACATCTATTATCCCTACCTTCATTTTTTTGGTTATTTTTTTCATGCAAGAAAATGTTCTATCAGGAACTACTCTATATATCTTTTTAATTGTTTTTCTCTCTTGTACGTGTTATTTTTTCTCTATTTTTTTCTTTTTGAATAATTTGATCTCTATTTTGTACCTCATAATAAATTATTTCAATAAATACATATTTTCTATAATTGATAGATATTAATTTTTTTTTGCTAAATTATTTATGCATCTTGCAAGTATATGCGTTCAACATGTATGATAATACAAAATTGTATGTCACATGATCGATATTGATTATTTTTTTAGCTCTTATAAACTATATATATGCTTTAATAAAAAGAAATTGGGAAAAAAAATATATAAGGAAAATAATAAAGAGTGAAATCAATTATTATTGAATTGGAAAGTCTAAAGAGAATAAATACAATATTTCCTTTTGTATAATTATTGTCCTTAATAGTAATTGTGTATGAGGATATATATGTCATTTAATAATTCAAAATAGAGTGAGGTCTAGTGAGAAAATTTAGAGGTCCCAATAGCCGCCCTCATATTATCTCATGTCTGATGTAATTAAACTTATTATAATTTGAATAAACAAAGAAAATAATTCAGAGTATGGTGATCAAGTTACCTAAATCAACATTTTTAAATCAATATCATAAATGAATATTTTAAACCTTCATAAAAAGTCAATTTATTAGTGGGGAACTTCTTACCTCTTGAATCACAATATTTCATGAGCTACCGAATATCAATGTTAAATTTTCTTTCCAATTTGCGAATTTAATTTAAGTTTTGATTTTTTTGATTACCTTATTATAAGGAGGATTAATTTATAGATGACAGTACGTATACTAACATGAATGTTTGCATATCCTCTTAATACAAACATGCCTGTATAGATAGCCTATACCAAATATAGTTTATATTAATAACGATCTAATTAATAATCACATCAAATTAACAAATAATTATACCAAATATTTTTTTGTTTTCATCAAGGTCATTTAATTAACTTTTTTAATCGAGTTGATTAAGTTGAACTAAATTAAATGCATTTATTTATGGAGTCAAATATTATAATAATTCATTAGATTTAGGATCACAATTACGATATTAATAAAAAAATA
>NC_020491.1:14078576-14106173 GCF_000184155.1 Fragaria vesca subsp. vesca
ATAATATATATATATATATATATATATATTTCACATTTTAAATTTAAGCACGAGTAGTGAAAAAATGGCTTCAAAAACATCCTTTTATAAAATAAAAACAAAATAATCTAAAGTCATTGGATATGAAATGATAAAATTGTATTTTTATTTAAAAATAACATAACATGATTTTTTTATATTTGATGATGTGAGTAGGTGACTTATCATGCCACATAGGATTAAGGTCATAAATTCTAGGCCTTAATAATGGCCTTAATAAGACCTAGAAACATTTTTCATCTAAGAATTTGCTGGGTACGTTTAGAAACACCCTAAACAACTGATTGAAACTTAGGGGGTTGTATTCAATTAGGAATCTGTAGGATTTTGTTGTATTTTGAAAGTCTTTTAAAATCTGATGGTATTCAAACAAGATTTTAAACAGTCTGTTAAAATCTTGTGGTATTCAATCCTGATTTTAAAAAGTCTTTTAAACTCTAATGGTATTGAAAACTCCATAGATTTTCACGTATTCTATAACATGCTAGATTCTGTAGGATTTAAAGAGCTTGGTATAAATACCAAACCCTATCAGAAATCTGCTCTCTGCATGTGAGATTTTGAGATTCCGAACTGAATAGACCTTCAGGACGAACTCGATCCTCTTTCAACTGGTTTTACGAATAATAAGAGAACAACTCTACAGCGATTGACCAATCTCTACAGTCTCGGAGCAACGACAATGGTGGTCTCATCTTCAGATCTCGACCTCGACGGAGCAGAATCCATCAAAGGTTTGATTCATAACCCTTAACTCGATTGCCCCCCTTTTTGCTTTGCTCAAAATTGAAAAGCTAGGGATTTCCCCGATTCAGAAATCGTAAAACACTACAGAGTAGAAACCAAAATGAAAAACTGATTTGAGTGATTAATGATTAGAGTCATGGCATATGCTATATTGTTGACAGAGTGATACAATGCGTCATTAGATTTATGGGTTGGAATTATCTGTAATTTGGCCTATGAAATTTAGTTTCGGCTACCATCAATACACAGATTTTTTTTATGCATTGATTGGTTTCTATATATATAAAATTCTACTAGCTTAGGCCTTAAAGAAAGCTTAAACCCAGAAAAACAACATAGATTGGTGGACAAGAATGATCCAGGACACATAGATTGATTGAAGTATGAGAGCACTATTAGTGGAATCCATAGAAATGTATAATACTGTAATATATATTGGCATTGAAGTGAATGGTTCTATGAGTAACCTGTAAATATTATACTAGTAAGCCAGCCCCCAACCTCCATACTTTCTGTCCCAAGAGTTGAAGTGAATGGTTCTATGGTCTCCCGGGGCCTCTTTATCCCTAGCAATTTTGTATGGGAATTAGTTGCTAGCGGCTGTTAGTTTTTTTTTTTTTTTGATACAAGCTGCTGTAGTTTTTCTCTCTAGTGTCTTTTTGTGCTTTTCTAGCTAGTTTGCTGTTGTTTTTGGTTTTAAGCTAGGCTCCTGTATTCCTTGTTAACTGTAAGTTGTAGGTTCTTTGCCTGTTGGCTTCTATGAAAGTTTCTTTCAGACCAAAAAAGAAGAAGCCCATAACTGAGTATTATATCCTGTGATTATTTGTGTCTGTTATTAGGGACTTATGAGAAGGAACAGACCTAGAATGGCGGTGGAAGTGTCAACCATTGCCTAACAGTGAGGAAATCACAACTACAATGTTGCATTTTCTCATGCAGGCAAATCTAGAGGCAAGTGTTAGTGTTTGTATAGTCAACGTTGTGCTTAGATTTTCATTTCGTAATTTGTTATATGAATGTGATGTGGGCAGGTAGACAAATAGTTTGAATTAGAAATCTAAAATTTAAACTTCGTTGTTGGAACTTTGGAGTTTGATAATCTTGTTAGGCATGTTAAATTTGATGACTCCCCTCAATATCTTTCTTACTAGTCATGGATAGTGATAAGAACCTCAACAACTTTACATGCCTCAAAGATCCATGTACAACAACTTTACTTTGGTAGGCTTTATAGTCATGAGTGTTTTTGGTGTGTATCGAATTCTTTGAGGAACCTCAGCAACTTTACATGCCTCAAAGAATCCATATACAACAACTTTACTTTGCTAGGCATAACTGTTTTTGGTGTGTATTATCTACTTTGAGGAACCTCAAGAACTTTATATTTTGAAGTGTAATTTTCTTTCTAGTCATCATATTTGGTTGATTAGCAGGGTATGTTTTGTATAAAGAAAATTCTTCAACTTTACAGTGGAGGTCATGTTATAGTTAAATTTCCTTTTCGGCCACTATCATTTTTATTTATATGAATAGGCTCAAATGAATCACTCCATTGAGTACTAATGCATACTGGACTTCATCACCATGATCTAATCTACTTCTCATTTAATTTCCAAGTCAACTTACACTAATATTTGGAGGACTAATGAAGTGGCCTTAGTGGTGTTACAGGAAGAAAAAACTCAATGGAGTTGGAAATTGGAAGATGAACAAGGCAGATGATTTTATCTTGCATTGACCTTTTATGCTGGTTGCTCTCAAGTTTCCTCTACACAAGTACAGAAGCAAATATATGTTGATATCAATTTGTCATTAGGAGCGACAAACTGAAATAATTGTCTTCTCTTTGTCTACTACATACACTTATCCACACCCTGAATTATGAGAAAATGTGTAAATGTCACATGTTTGTCAATGGAAATTTGTGGTATAGTTCATTATGATTCTTACAGTTAGAGTACTGTAACTTATAAACCATTTGCTTTGAGTTGGATATCTGGAATATTACTGCAAAAGTTGCTGCTAAGATCCAAAGAATGGGCAATTGCCCAATTATGTTCCCATGTAGATTATTGTTTTATAGAATATATAGCGGGATATGAGCAATTGCACTGTAAAAGTCTAGTAACACAATATACTGAAATCTATTAAAATCCAATCAAATCTTGGTCATAGAATACATTAAAATATGTTCAACTCTGTATAGAATTAAAAGAATCTGTGGAGTCTACATAATCAATGAGAATCCATAAAGAATGAGAAGTCAGACAAAATCAAGAGAAGTCAGACAAAATCAATTAAAATCTAAATTGAATACACCTGACAGGACAGAACTCACCAAGCATACAGCCATATATTGTAGATGACAGTCAATAATGATGAATTGATAATCTATAAAGCAAGTAAGGTCTCTCCATTTGCTGAGGATTTGAAAATTACAGATTTGTTAATTCACTAAATTAAATTAAGATCTTTGACCTAGTTCATTATAATAAGCACCGCATGGCTCTTAAGTCTCTTCCTATGATAGCAACCAGCAAGGCTAGGACTAAAAAACCAAACCTCATGTATTCACAACTCTCTCTCTCTCTCTCTCTCTCTCTCTCTCTCTCTCTCTACAGTCTTCACTACATAAATATATATGTAAGCATCATCTTGTGTATATATTATGAGAGTCGATCCAATTTTGCAAACGCCAGTAAACTTCATGTTACCTACGCCCAAGACTAGGACAATATGTAATTAAGAACCCTACGTATGGAATAATCTACTAACATTTTCTGTCAATATATTTGATCTCTGAACAAATAAAGAACACGCGGAGACAAACCCCATTATATACAGTCCTACACAACTTTGTGGCCTTGCACTCTTCTGCGACTAGCTTTCATTTCCTCTTCCACTCTCCTAAACCTTGATATTTGATCTTGGTGTTTTCCAATGGCTTTGAGCACCCAAATAGCCTCCTCATCATCTCATGCTTTGGCTGAGTCATCTCCCCGTTGGAAGTTCGACGTTTTCTTGAGTTTCAGAGGTGAAGACACGCGCCGGGGTTTCATCTCCCATTTATACAACAAACTGCAGTTCTGCCAATTATTCAAGACTTTCATCGACGATCGAGAGCTTGAAATAGGATCTGAGATCTCCCCGGAGCTATTAAGCGCTATCGAACATTCTCATCTCGCCATCGTTGTTATCTCACCCCACTATGCTTCTTCCACTTGGTGCTTGGATGAGCTTGCCAAGATCATCGAGTCTATGAACCCCGGAGATAAGAGAGTTCTCCCGGTTTTCCTTAATGTGGATCCGTCCGACGTTCGACATCAAAGGAATAGCTTTACTGAAGCCTTTGCTGAGCATGAAGTGAAGTTCAGTGATGACCCCAAGAAGGTGGAGAGGTGGAGACATGCTTTGAGAAAAGTGGCCAATCTATCTGGATGGGATGCAAAGAATTATAAGTAAGCATTACAACAAGGAAAATGTTTCTAGGCCTTATTAAGGTCTAGGATTTATGACTTTAATCCTAGGTGACATGATAAGTCACATATCCACATCATCAAATAAAAAAAAATCATGTTATGTCATTTTAGGTAAAAATACAATTTTATCTTTTTATATCTAATGACTTTAGATTATTTTGTTTTTATTCTATAAAAAGATGTTTTGAAGCCATTTTTTTTTCATTACTCGTGCTTAAATTTAAAATGTGAAATATATATATATATACATAATTATATATACTCGGTTCGAAAATCTAAACTCATTTGAATATATACACGCACACACATACATAATTTTTCCAAAGAGAAAATTATACATATATATGTATCTATATATTTTTTTATATATAGTTCATCCAATATAAGTTCGATGGAGAATATAAATATAATATATATAGTCCATATATATATAAAGTAAAAAGAAAAATAATGGTGAATTAAAAAGTTTAAAACTATTTGATTGACAAAGATGATTTTTTTTGTTAATATCGTAATTGTGACCCTAAATCGAATGAATTATTATAATATTTAACTCCATAAATAAATGCATTTAATTTAGTTCAACTAAATCAACTTGATTAAAAAAATTAACTAAATGATCTTGATGAAAACAAAAATATATATTTGGTATAATTATTCGTTAATTTGGGGTGATTATTAATTAGATCGTTATTAATAAACTATATTTGATATAGGCTATCTATATATATAGGCATGTCCGTATTAAGAGGATATGCAAACATTCATATTAGTATACGTACTGTCATCTATAAATTAATCCTCCTTATAATAAGGTAATCAGAAAAATCAAAACTTAAATTAAATTCACAAATTGGAAAGAAAATTTAACATTCATATTCGGTAGCTCATGAAATATTGTGATTTAAGAGGTAAGAAGTTCCCCACTAATAAATTGACTTTTTATGAAGGTTTAAAATATTCATTTATGATATTGATTTAAAAATGTTGATTTATGTAACTTGATGACCATACTCTGAATTATTTTCCTTGTGATTCGTTCAGATTATAATAAGTTTATGTCATACATGAGATTTTTTGGTCAAGAGATGAACTTCATTGAATAGGTACGAGGTATACTGATTGAATAGGTATGTTAAGCGTGAAGTGATACTTCATTAAGGAATGTCTAAAATAGAAGCCATCATCCACATTAACATAAACTAACATACTGTTCTACACGAATAAATCCGTACTAGGTATCCAATGATAATTTCAATAACATTGAAAAAGAAGCTAGCCATCTTTGATACAACAAGTTGAAGTCAGGAACATATCTTATAGTAACAAACAAGTACTAAGTAGTCAATAATGAACTAATAATCTTCCCTTAGAACTTTCCCTAATAGAATATTCATATTGAAATAAGAGTGCGACTATTGGAACCTCCAAATTTGCTCAGTATAGCTCTCATGCTCTTTACACCTCATTTTTAATTTTAACTACAACCATTTGCTCACTATACCTCCTTTCAAATTCCTAAAATAACCTTAGGTATGTTATTCACATATATTTTAATAATTTACTCATTATACCTCTTATTTATTCTCTAGACCTCTCATTCTTTTAATTTTTTTTTTCTTTTTTGCATGTTATCATCGAGACCTCTATTATTCCTTTATTTTTTTTTCCCGTTCAAACCTCTTTCACAACCTCAATTACTTGATAATTTTTATTCCCATAGAATGTCACCAAACCTCCATTATTTGATCAATTTGTAAGAAATTTTTTTCAATGACTTCAATTTTTCTCTTAAAAATCAAATAACACAAAGTATTGGGTTTCAAAAACTTATATTTACCAGCCCAGTACCGTCTCATTGTAGCATATTAGTTGTTTATCTGATATAAAAAAACTTATATTTACTAATAAGAAAATATTCTAACATAAATTAGCTTTTCTTTTTCTATTTTACTTGTGCTAAACAACAATCAAGGATAACAATTGTATACTATGTATGTTTTTTCCCCCTCTATTTTATGTACATCATGAAATTATTTCAATAGTTATTTAATTTTTCATTATCGATTTGTTTTTGCATATGTATTCCCCTTCACCTTATATATATGCATGCTTTCAACATGTATGATAGTAGAAAATTTTATGTCACATGGTCTATATTGATCATAGTTTTAGCTCTAATTAAATATATAATATGTAGTAAAATTTAGAAAATAGTAAATTAGAAATTAAAAATATATAAAGAAAATAATAAAGAACACAATCAATTAATTATCGAATTAGAAAGTTTAGAGAGAATAAATATACTTCTTTTTGTATGATTATTGTTCTTAATAGTCATCACGTAAGAGGAGATAATTGTCATTCAATAACTCATAATAAAAGGAGGTCAAGTGAGCAAATTTGGAGGTCTCAATAGCCACACTCTTGAAATAAAAGTCATTGTTCATATTGAAATTCAAAGTCATAAATATGTCACATAGTAACAAATAAGTTACAAGTATCGATAATAACCTAGTAATGATAAGTTACAAAGTCATAAACATGTCACATAGTAACAAATAAGTTACAAGTATCGATAATAACCTAATAATGTTACTTGGAACCTTTCCCAAATAGCATGTTCACATTGAACTTCACATTGAAATAGAATACATTATTTACATTAAAATTTGAAGTCGCCGTTCACATTGAAATTTAAAGTCCTAAACATGTCTTATAATAACAAATAAGTTATAAATAGCGGATAATAAGGTAGTAATTTTCACTTGGAACCTTTCCCTAATGACATATTCACATTGAAATAGAAGTCATTATACACATTGAAGTTCACATTTAAATAAAAGTAATTATATATTCACATTGAGATTTAAAGTGATAAACATAAGTTATAAGCAGCCAATGATGAGCTAGTACGTAATGATCACTAAAAAAATAAATATTAAGTAGCTGACAGTGAGCTATAAAACTTTCTTTAGTGAAATATTCACACTAAAATAAAAGAAATAAGTACTAAGTAGCTAACTGTGTGCTACTTGCAAGTTCACTAAGAACATTTCGTAGCTTAATGTCGTATTCACACTAAAATGGAATAAATAAGTTTGAGGTTTTTGATAAGAGTTAAGGGTTTATGGTTTAGGGATAAGAGTTTAGTTAATAATGAGTTAAGTATAAATTCACACTAATGACATATTCACACTAAAACGTACATAACACATTATACGCATTAAATGTCTCATGTATTAATTTCATCATTTTAAAGTCTCATGTATTAACTACTCTGCAAGTTTAGGCCATTTTTATACTCCTCCCCTATACTCAGCAGTACGTATACGAATATAATGTTTGCATATCCTCTTAATACCGACATGCCTATATAGATACTCTATACCAAATATAGTTTATTAATAACAATCTAATTAATAATCACACCAAATTAACGAATAATTATACCAAATATTGTTTATTTTCATCAAGATGATTTAGTTACCATTTTTATGTAGTTGATTTAGTTACCTTACATGAACTAAATTAAATGCATTTCTTGTCAAATATTAGAATAATTCATTAGATTTAGGGTCACAATTATGATATTTAATAAAAAAAATTATCTGTGAATCAAATAGTTTTCGACTTCTTAATTCACCATTATTTTTTCTTTTTACTTTATATATATATATACTCTCCATCGAACTTTAAAAAAGAAACTAAAAAAAAAGAAAATCTCTATCGAATTTATATTGGATGAACTGTATATAAACAAATATATAGATATATATATATATATATATATGTGTGTGTGTATAATTTTCTCCTTGGAAAAATTATGTGTGTGTGTGTATTCAAATGAGTTCATATTTTTACCCAAAAAAGACATATTTTCGAACTGAGCATAATTATATATATATCACATTTAAATTTAGCACGAGTAATGAAAAAAGTGGCTTTAAAAACATCTTTTTATAGAATAAAAACAAAATAATCTAGAGCCATTAGATATGAAAGGATAAGATTGTATTTTTACCCAAAAATGCATAGTATGATTTTTTTATTTGATGATATGGATAGGTGACTTGGCATGCCAACTAGGATTAAGACCATAAATCCATAAATCCTAGGCCTTAATAAGGCCTTCTAACACTACCCTTACAATAAAACTTCAACACATGCATGTTTGTTGTCAATTAGCAACATATTAACTATTAGCTTGATATTATTTTTTTTTTTTCTTGTTTTAGATGTGAAAGTGTGCTTATAGAAGACATTGTGAAACGTGTGTGGGAGAAAGTTCGTCCCATGATCACATTGTACAATTCTGATGAAAAGTTAGTCGGAATGGATTTTAGACTTGGGCAAATGGATTTGCTTTTAGCTCTTGAGGAAAAAGATGTTCGATTTATAGGTATATGGGGTATGGGTGGAGTGGGTAAGACTACCCTGGCTCAGCTAGTGTATGAGAGAATTTTCCATGATTTTGAAGTTGCTAAGCTTCTTGATGTCAGGAAGTCTAATGGTCAGCTAGTCAACCTTCAAAAACAGGTACTTTTCCCAGTCCTGAAGGAAAATGTTTCACAAGTTTTTAATGACTACGAAGGAACCATTTTCATTAAAAGATGTATGCATAATAAGAAGGTTCTTCTTGTTGTTGATGATGTTGATAGCTGTGACCACCTAAAACAATTAGTTGGAGATAAATCTTGGTTCGGTGAGGGAAGCAGAATCATTGTTACAACTAGAGATCAACGTCTCCTCACCGAACATCATATAGAAATATCACTCGAGTTGCTGCAATTGAACAGCAGTAATTCTCTTGAGCTCTTTATTCACAAAGCCTTTGGAAAAGATCAGCCAGAGGAAGGGTTTCTAGAGCTTTCCAAGTGTTTTGTAGATTATGCCAAAGGGAATCCATTAGCTCTTAAAACTCTGGGAAGTTCTTTGTATCAGAGAAATAAATATGAATGGAATAGTATGTTGAATTTACTAAAGAGAGATCCTGATCCGACAATTTTCAAATCGCTCAAACTAAGTTATGATGCGTTGAGTGGTTTGCAACAGAATATTTTCTTAGACATTGCATTCTTCTACAAGGGGATGAAGAAGAGGCGAGTTACGGAACTGCTAGAATATTGTTATGGCTTTAATGTTGTTATTGTGATAAATGCTCTCATTGAGAAATCTCTCTTAAGTATTGATCACAATTACAATGTTTGGATGCATGGTTTGGTACAAGAAGTGGCATGGAAAATTGTTCGTGACGACTCTGGTGATCATGATGAGCCCGGTCGTCACAGCCGTTTGTGCCATCGTCATGATATATTTCGTATATTCACAACAAATACGGTAAGAATTATGTTATTAATTTAAGTTTAAATTTAAAAGTAAAATACGTTTGAAATTAACTTTTTATTTATTCTGAATTAATATCCAGGGAACAGAAGCAATCAAAGGCATCTGCTTGGATCTATCAGAATTAGAAGAGGCTGATTCAAATTGGAATTTTGAATGCTTCTCTAAGATGCTCAAACTTATGTTTCTTAAATTTGATAATTTAATAGTTAGTTCAGGCCCCAAATTCCTCCCAAATTCTTTGATAATACTCAAATGGATTTGGTATCCGTCCAAGTCTCTTCCAGCATGTTTCAGACCAAATTTACTTGTTGAACTTGAAATGCGGAATAGCCAACTCGTTGAGCTTTGGGATGGAAGACTGGTAACAATGTTGATTATGTTTTCTACTTCAAAATAGAATCTTAAATTTTCCAAAGGTAATTATTTGTTCCATGCATTGTACAGGACTTGCCTAAATTGAAACGTATGGATCTTAGTGTCTCCAAATATTTGAAGAAGACCCCAGATTTCACAGGTATGCCGAATCTTGAGGACTTGCATCTTGCAGATTGTGAGGGTTTAGTTAAGGTCCATCCATCCATTGCAGTGCACAAAAAACTTAAGTGGTTGACACTCCACGGATGCAAAAACGTTAAGAGCTTCCCAAGTAAGATTGAAATGGATTCCCTCGAGTCTCTCTACCTAACCAACTGCTCAAAACTAAAGATTCCAGAATTTGGAGAAAGGATGGAAAAGCTGTCTTCCCTTTGCATAGACGGTACTGCTACTGAGAAACTACCTTCATCAATTGAACATCTGGTTGGTCTTGAGTGTTTGGATACAAATAAGAGCAAAAGTCTCCAGACTATATCGGGTACATCAATTTTTAAACTGAAGTCTCTTGAATATCTCAATATGTCAGGATGCCCAAAACTGAAGAAACCGTCTATGAGAAGTAAGCTTGACTCCTTATTCAGAAGAAAGAGTATAGAGCCTTCGTTGCCATCTCCAAGGGCTTTACCGTCTTTGACGTGGTTAGAGCTAACTGATTGTTATCTTAGTCAAGGAGTAATCCCCGATGATATTGGCTACTGCTTTCCATCTCTATATCACTTGCATCTTGGTGGAAATGATTTTATTACTCTTCCCGCAAGCATTAAATGCCTTTCTAAGCTTAGTTTAATTGATTTGACGGGGTGCAAAAGGCTTCAACAATTACCGGATCTCCCATTGAATAGGCATTTACAAGTATTGGTAGACAATTGTGATTCCTTAAAAAAGTTGTCAGAACCATCACAGCAGGGCACATCCTCCAATTTGGAGATGTTTCGTTTAAAAACTGTGAACTGCTTTGGATTGATTGATAATGAAGGCTTCACTAATGGAATATTTTCGATGCTAAGGAGATTGGCTGCTCAGGTACGTTACATCGATCACTCATATTTGTATGTCTTCTCTCTCTCTCTCTCTCTCTCTCTCTCTCTCTCTCTCTGTATCTTCTACATCCTCATTGAACATGCATAATTGTTCCTTTGGTGTAGGGAATCTCTCCGGTCTTTCGTCCATCATTTGATATTGTAAGTCCTGGAAGTAGAATCTTAGAGTGGTTTGATATTCGAAGCGAGGGAGGCTCATTGACTGTAGAGCTGCCTCCAGATCGAAAAACTTGTAAATCAGTGTGGATGGGTATTGTGTTTTGTGTTGTTTTTGCTGATATGAAAGAACCTCACACTCTTGAGTATAATCAGTTCGTAATTGAAGGTCTAACAAATATGTGGCATAAGGGAAAGCACTGTCTGAATCTAACAAATCTGAGGCATAAGGGAGATCATCTTTGGGTGTCTTTTATGCCTCATGATCAAATCCGGGATACCACAAGCTGCTCTACAGTCTCATTTGACGCGTATTGTCATTCTTGGAGTGGTCCTCGTATTCCATGCCCGAATTGTGTGAAGAGGTGTGGAGCCCGATTGTTGTACGAGCAAGATTTGAAAAACTTACTCAATCCACCCACCGACATCATGAAACGGAGTCTTGAAATATGCGACTCAGAGGGAGGCAGAAGCAAGAGGAGAAGGTCCGAGTAAAATTGCAAATGGTAGCTAGCTCTAACAATGAATCATTATTCAAAAGACTCGAGGCATGATACTAATCGTTCTTGTGGAGGTATGTTTTTGTGATTTACAAAAATGGTTATGTCTGATATAGGTTCCACTGACCCTGTCAAGCTGATTTATATTTCTGTATCTATATATAAAATGTCCATAAGTGAAAGCACTAAGTTTGTGTTCCTCAAATATCCAAAATTAATAAACTTGTGTGAACTTTGCTAACAATACTGTGTCAAGTACTAGGTGTAATCATAAGGTAACCGTAAAAAATTGTTACAACACATGTTTTTTCCTCAAAAACATAATAAGAGAAATTCAGAGAAGTGTTATACAAAATTGCATCGACGAATAAACTTGTATTGGTGTCTTATAATTCAATAGTTGGGATTCATCACTCACATTCAAGGTATATAATGCTACAACAAAAATACTAACAGTGTGATGACATTAACTCAGATTGTGATAAGTTTATACTTTATTTTAGTATTGTATCAAGATTACAAATTAGGAGATATATGGAAAAAAAATTGCCCATAACAAGTTGAATCTTAATTATATTGTAGGAACGGGCATCATTGCATCACTATGATTTCTGATTTCTATTCATACTTTACCGCCCACACTTTTTTCATCCCAAAAGCTAAACACACATTTGGGTTTTCTACAGTATCAAGTTGCTTCAGTCCAAATTTGTTGAACAGCCAAACTACCCCCTTTTGCTTCTGATTCTCGTGCTGCTGGGTGTTTATGAACTCTTTGGCAATGATGGGGTGCTTAAGGTCTTACAGCTATTCTTTCTTTGAACATTTGAGATTTTGAGGAGCACATCCACTGTGAAATTTGCCGCGCATTGGCCGGGGCTATCTAAGCCTCCATTTCACTATGGTGAAGAGATTATGAAGACGAGGGTGATCATGATGTTCCTTTGATTGATTTTTGGAATTGTTCTTCCATGTTAATTTTTATTGCCTTCCTTATTCCTTCTGTTGCTCCATTTGATTCTTACTAATAGAATTTCTGCGTGTGAAACTAGAAGTCTAGGACCATTTCATATTTTCAATTCATTACTATATTCTCTCTTCTACACGATGTTTATACCTGAGGCCTACGAAGGATCATAACTATCATTACATTGGTTACCATGTATAAGATTTAAGTATGCACTCTAGAACTTTCCTTATCTATACCATTCCTACTTATTCTGCAGTATGCATATCATTCCATTTTGTCTCTGTATTTCTGGAATATTGTTCTCTTTTAGCAACAAAATAGGGAAGTGATAGTACTGTGGCGTAGGATTACATGTATTTTTTCTTGTTATACTGAGGCATTTCCTGGTCTAATCTATGCTCAAGTTTCTAGTAATCTTGAAATGCATCTGTATGACCACATTGCTTGTATTCATATTCTTGTCTTTAGGCTAAGTGATTATTTAGTTTTCTGTTAATTAATTGAAATTTAAGTTGAACTTCTTCCAGAGTCTCACTAAAGCCGTTAAATGAACATTCTTTTTTACCACATCAATGAAAATAGAGATTCAATCATCAAGTATGAGCTTTTGTGGTTAGAAGTTTAGAACATAGAATCCATATTCCGAGCACGCTAGAAGTCTCAATGAAAATAATGAATTTGAAGATGAACGCTTTTGTTTCTTTTGAAAGGGTTGAATGCAAAAGGGTTGCAGCTAGATTAGCATAGAGTAATTTTGGCCTCCAAACTCCAAACCAATAAGTTTTGATGAGAAGAATGATTACAAACATGCACTAATTCCATGCATGCAACCTGAAAGGAAACTTCAGAGGCCGGTCTAATGACATACACTTAAGCTACTGCAACATGATGTTAACAATCAGATCTAATCAATTGAGACTAACTGAACTTCCTGGGATACATTGACATAGAAAACATCATCCAGATGTTCGGCAAGTTGGTTTAATCGTATTATTTCATATTCAGGTGTACCAAACATTCCTCCATCAGTGGGTTAATTGGTACCCTCATGAGCCTTACATGGAACTGTCCTTTTCATACATTTTACAAATTCAGTATCTGAATTTCTTCTCCAGAACCAACATCTGCTTCATACCTTTGCTGCTGTGCATGCAGTTACAGAATCGACTTTTCCACAAGACAAACCATCAGCTTCAGTTTTCTTGCTTCTATCATCCATTTCCAGGTGAGTTGGATCACTTGCATCAAAAATGCTGGTGGGCAAAGAAGCAGGATCAAGCTCAAAGGATACTGGGGGAACACCTTGTCCTTCACAACCAGTCATTTTGAAAGAGGGAGTCTGATGAGAAAATCTGTATAGCTCATGAGGTGGTACTTGAAACATGACAACCCCGTGCTGCTCGATTTTTTGCTCAAATAAACTCACAAACCCTTTCACTTTGTCCAAATAAAAAACTCCTATTCCAACAGCTTCGACAAAATCTGTCAAGACTTCAACAAACTCATATGTGTAGGGCACATGCTTTTCCGGCTCAGAACTCCATCCACTATCCCAGTTCTGGTAGATGGCCCAAGTTTCGCCCTTCCTAGGATATACCAGAAAAGAGCCTTCACCCTTGCCTTTTCTGCAATGCACCTGAAAATATACGATGATCTGTGATTTCTTCTTCAGTACTCCCAAGTCTGAACTTACCACAGGCAACTGGCAAATCCTTTTCGCACCAATCAATCTCACCCTGGTCATCTGGATTGGCATCCAGCAAGACGATTTTCAGCTTATTAAATCCCAGGGTGTTTAATACTTCCTTGACAAAAGCATAGTATCTGGGCATGCAAACCGTGTTTGCTTATATATATAGAGATATGGATATATAGTCAAGAGCTAGTCTAAACCAAAACTACCATTCTGGTATATATGATTATTATGAGGTATAAATTTAAGTCTAAATCTTTCAAATATTGACCCAATTTAGAATTGTGTTCTGGTAAGAATGATTTAATGGCAAATTTCTTTCTCTGAGTCCCCTGGTAATAAGAATTCTGGTCTTCAATTGTTGAAACCTGTGTTGCTCTTCTGCTGTGTTGGCATGGCCAAGTGTCTTTCTTGTTCATGCCTCTTTACTCCCAACATTCTACTTGCCAATGGCTGGCTCTTGCCAAGTGCCTAAATGGCTATTTCATTATTCCACACCGACTGAACGTTTTCAAATGTTTGGTCAGCAATGTTCTTCTCCTAATAAGGGAGAAAATTAATCATAAATGACACAGTATTAGTATAATCACTATACAATTGACCATCTCATCACACCAAGACAATGTATGACTATAACCACCACACAATTGACCATCTCATCACATCAATAGAGTATTTTCTCGAGCTTTGTCAACGGTGTTATCCTCTTATCCTCCTAATCAGGAAAAAAATTATTCGTAAAAGACAATGAATTAGTATCACACCGACAATTATGGGAAATGACAACTTTACTATTTCACTCTGAGATAGAGTATTCTTAAGTTTGGTCAGCGGTGTTCTCCTCTTAATCCAGAAGAAAATGATTCGTAAAAGAAAATAAGTATTACAAGCATATAATTTACCACCTTAACTTGCTTAGATTTACGCACATGTTTTGTTTGAGATGTGATTTAGTTTATTATCTCTTAATTTGATGTCATTTTTTAGATTTTGGTGGGTATGTTACAAATTCTTTCAGTGTTGTCACGTGTCTTTGTTTAATAATACTCTAACTAAATGACATATTAAGAAGAGTTTTTGTAATTGTTCTCGGCATAACACGAAAAGTGACAACATTTTAAAAATTATGTTACATAGCCACTAAATAATCATATAATAAACAATTTCAGTCTTAATTCTTTTTTCCAATGCACATCTTTATTCTGAGAGACCAATTTTATATTATACATAATTTGATGTCATATTTTTGTTTCATGGGTGTGTACCGTGTTACAACAGCATTTGAAATGTTGCCATTGTCAATACAAACTCAGCTAAATTTCATGGCAAGTGACTAATCTCACACTATTTAACATATATCTCAGGATCTCCCTTGACGGTAAACAATGTCCAAAGGGTTTCGAGTACAAAACCATGAGGTCTCTGATGGAGTAACTTCTCTTCGTAAGTCGGCTACAGATCCCTAAACTTGCCATTACTATATTGTGATCCGCCTAACCGTTCTCAGTTCTCTCTGATTATCATATAACAGTCAAGACCAACCTATTGACATTTAACACTGTCAAGTACAAAGTACTCCGATCGGCTTGGAGTATACCGTTGGCCAAAACAGGTGTCATGCAACTAACAAAAGAAGCTGTGCTTGGTAGAGCGGTGACATTACTGGTGCTTCAAGGGTGACTGTACAGGGATGGACGAAAATCAGCTGCACGGGGACTGGGTCTTGGAGTTGCAGTATACCCTAGCCCTTCAAGATCAGCATGTCTTGTCGGTTAATTCTACGTTTAAAAAGGGCCATAACGGCGAGGAAAGGGAGTGAAATCCATGAGTGGATGAGGGTTAGGAAGATTAGGTACCCCAAAAAGAGGATCAACTTCATCTATGATACCAAAATGGGGATTAACTTCGGGTAAGTTGGCAGCCATATTACCAAACTGCCCACGCTGTCTATGAATTCCACTCGCCAAAGATGAAAATCTATCAATTTGAACGGAGTTGGCGGCCATATCACCGACCCGCCCATGCGGTCCATAATTTCCATATGCCAAAGATGAAGATCCATCAACTTCACTAGAGTTTGCAGCCATATTACCAACCTGCCCTTGCTGTCCATAATTTCCATACGCCAAAGATGATGGTGGTCTTGTGACTCTTGACTGCAGTTGCACAGGGGTGAAACTTGGTGATTTATAGGGACTTGGGGATGCTTCAGCTGTCCGATGGAATTTACTTTTCTGTTGTCCTTGTTGAACCGCGGGGGAACTGCTGCTACTACGTTTCTGCCCTTGACTCTGCTCTTGTTGTCTAATGACAGAGGCAAGACATTTCTCCGGACCTCTACAAATCTCCTTTAGTTTTTCCAACTCAACTATTTGTACTTCAATTTCCCTAGATGGGTATTCGGACTCGAGGTTGTATTCTTTGATGCATCGAAGCACTGCTCTAAGATCAGCTATTCTGCTGTCTATAAACTCAAACTGTGAACAAAAGTAAGCCTATATTATTGTACATCCATTATGGAAATAGATTTCGACTGTAGAAGCAGCTATTAAGGCCAAAAAGATAAACTAAAAAAACAGAAGCAGATATTGGATCTCAAAGAAGAGTTCAGATACCTTTTCATCAGCGGAGTTCTTTCTCTTCAAAGTTTCAGACAAATTTACATCCTTCACATAGTCTTTTAAGACTCGTACTGGAGTGAAGTTGCCAAGTAACTTGAACTTAAAGACAAATCCAAGAGCCTGAAAGAGTTGCTTCCCTTCCACTAGTGTCTGAATAAAGACCACTACATGTTTAAAAAATTATAAGGATTCATCAGACAGCTCCAGAGAAGGTCAAAACAGAGAATAGTAGGACACACTTGAAACAGGGTAAGATTAGCAAATGCATTATTACCAGAAGAATCATATTTAAGATAAAAAGAGGAGAAATTAGAGCACAACCATAGTAATTAAAGAAAAAGCGAAACACTGCTGATGCAGAAAAGGAAAAGCACAACACTGGTTGATGCAAGAACAAGATTTCGATAGGTTCTCATCTCCTAGGCTGGAGAGCAACCATTGTGGACAAACTAGACATCATACTAATGACATTTGTGTGGAAACTTACTGCCAGGCAACTAGAGACATCTTGGTAATATAAGAACTATATTAGGATGAAAAAGGGTCAAACATTACAAAAAGGTATAGTGAAATCCAAAGTTCGCAAGACATTTTTATCAAAGCTTATTTTGCTGACAGTCTTAAGAAACTTAGAAGCAAAAGGGGGCACCGCAAAGGAATACCACTAAGATGGGCGATCGACTGATTGGGTGAATACTGAATACTAGTGCACCTGTTGGCACTCCAAAGAATGTTTGAACACCACACTTATAAAACATTAACTTAAACAATATGAGAATCCTAAACAGAACACGCATGTCAACGATTTCTTACTGACTTGACATCACATACATATCTGCAGTACCTTACCTAGTATCATGAAATTCATCTTACCCTCTTAGGTTTCTATTTCATTAGTCAAGCCAACTTTCTAATATCCTACCATTGCTACAGAAGGCAGTGTGTTATCAACTCAAAGTTAGCTATCACCTAATTACCAGAGCTACAACACTTGTGTTTACAAAACGCCTGGAGTGAAAATATTATATATTGCAGAGCTATCACCTAATTACCAGAGCTACAACACTCGTGTTTACAAAACGCCTGGAGTGAAAATATTATATATTGCAGAAAGCAGAAGTAACATAATAAGATATAAATGAAAGTATTGGTCAGGGTAACACCACAACACACTGATAATAAATTTTCGAGAAGCTTACCAAGGATCTTATCTAGAAAACCATGCATCAGCAATGATTCAAAAGCCTCTTTATGTTGAGAAAGCCTTTCGAGCAACTTTACAATCTCATCTCCATTCAGTGTAGAAATCAATCCATATGTAGCAACAAACAGCAAAAACCCCGCAATCTCCAAATGATTTTCCAGATGTTCAGCAGCTCTAATATTTTCTTTCCATTGGAGTCCTAGCTTCTTGGCATCTTCTTTTACATGAGATCCTACTTGTGGTGAGACTCTCATCAGCATCTTTAATAGAGAAATATTACATGACATGGCACCCTTTTTCAGACTAGCTTCTGCGCTTGTCCAGTATTTGACAAGAGAGTTTTGCATCAGCATCAACACAAGTTTTCCTGGGTCTGGAGCCTTTCGAACAGAAGCCACTAATTCATTATGTATTTCATCTAAATTCCAACTCAAATGCTCATTTATAGATCCCTGAAAATTCCTTGCATCTGTGGTGGCACTTGACTGAGGATTAGGAGATGAAATAGGTACTGTATTGTTGGCTGCAGAAGATACTGGTAACTGTGAATTCCTTGCATCTCTGGTGGCATTTGATTGAGGATTAGGAGAAGAAACAGTTGCTGCATTGTTGGCTGCAGAAGATTCTGGTTCCTCAATTTTGACAGGGGTACAAATGTGGCTCCCTATGCAATTTTACAAAACAAATCGGTAGATAGTTTAGTTACTGAATATTTGTGAGGTTAACATATCAAAAGAAACAAAGTTGTCATTACGTGCCGTTGTGCTTTTAGTAGTGGTAGGTGCAGGTGGGGGAGGGAACACATATAAGCTTCGATTCAAGAAAAACTAATGATAAATAAGAAACTCAACATATGATTAAAGCATCAGATGATATTAAGTGCAACTTGATGGTAAAGACCGCTAAAATCACCAGTACCAAGTACATGCAGAAATAGCAGATCAGTAAATATAGGATCTAATGGTGTTAAAAGAAGAGCATACAGGAATCTGTCCACTGGTATGTAATAAATGAGAGAACACGCACAACCAGAGTTGACTCAAACAAGTTATAATATAACGACAAAGAAACTGTTTGGAATTTCTGCCAGCAAAATGAGAAAGCTTTTATTACCAGAAACAATATATTAATGGTGCTCTAAAAATGTTGTAAACTGCCAAAGATTCAGAGGCCTAACCCATCTCATAATCAAAGTCACCCTTGCTGGATGCTGATATAGATGTTTATTGCCTTAACAGGGTCATAAACATGATATTTAAAAAATATGAGCTATCAAGAGTTCCATAAAAAATCAGTTACAGGCAGTCAATTTAGAATATCTATATTCAAATTAACCGGAGTGACAGAAGAAAACATGTCAGATATAGATATGAATAAGAAATCAGATATAGATTATATGAATAAGAAAATTAAAAAGCGTATGAAAAAGTAACAAGAGCTTACCATGCGCCGTAATACCAAGCGCAAGGCCTAATTCAGCTGCTTGTTGACCATGTGAAACATTAGAAAGAAGCCTCTTAAGCTCCTTTGCATCATAGGTAGAAGTTAAGCCATAAGCAGCAACAAGCCGCAAGAAACCTAAAACCTCATAGTCATTGTCACTCGCCACTGTCATCTTGGCTTTCCAATCAGCAGCCACTTTTGTCGCCTCCTCTTTCACTTGAGGATTCATTTGAGGGGACATCCTCATCAACTCCTCTAACAAAAGGCAACAACTTCGTCTTCTAACTCTCAATTCAAAATCCGACCCCCTATTCTCAGGGTAAAACCCCTGCATTGCATCCAAAACCAATTTCACCGGGTCTGAAGACTCTTTAAGAATAGCCGAGAGTTCAGTACCCATGGAATCAATTCTCTTCAGATGCTCGTCCATGAACAGCTGCAATCCTATCCCATCCCTAGTGATCACACTTCCCCGAGAGCATTCTTCTACAGACTTCTGCACCAAATGCCACTTCTCCTCCCTTTCTAGTAAGGATTTCTCAAGCAAATCCAAATGCCTCTCCTTCAACTGAACCTCATCAAGAAACTCCTTACGAATCAAACCAAGCTCCTCCACCTTCGATTCCACTTCCTTCTCCTTCGACTCCATCCTCGCAACCAACCCTTCCATCTCCCTCTCCTTCACTTCCACATTACAGCACCACTCCTCCATTGCTCTCTTCAACACACAAAACTCCTCCCCTTTCGCATCCGCCGCACGAATCGCTCCCTCCTTAATCTCAAGCTCTCTACAGCATTCCGCTATCGAGTCCTCCACAAACCTCAGCATCTCCACTTTCCCCTCCAATTCCTTATTCACCATTATCAGCTCCTTCTTCCTCTCCTCAACCAACTTCTTCACACCACTCAACCTCTTCACCTCATCCTCTACCTCCTTCCCCTTCACCTCTGTCCTCTTCTCCACCCAATTCAACTTCCTAGTCTTCTCCTTCACATGCCTATCCACCTCCTCCACCTCCCTCTCCTTCTCCCTAATCAACCTCTCCAAACTCCCATACCTCTCCTCCCTAACCCTAAGCTCCTCATCATTCTCCCTAATCAAATCCCTCACCGACTCCAAATATCCCTCACCTTCTTCCGCTTCCTTCCGCCTCCGCTCCATCTCCGCCGTCAGCCTCTCCGCCTTGGCCTCCATCTCCGCCACCTCCCTGACGCGGTCGTCTTCCGCTTCCTCCCATCTCCGCTCCGCCACCGCCATCAACCTCTCCGCCTCGGCCTCCATCTCCGCCGCCTCCCTGACGCGTCCGTCGAGCTCCTCGAACCCGGTTTTGAGCGCGGTCCGGGTCGACTCGAAGTGATCCTCGAGCTCCTTCCACTCCAAGGTGAACTTAATAATCGACGAAGCTTGGGATTTCGCGGCCTCGAACGCCGCGCCGAGGCTCCTCTGTTTCGCCTCCGCAATTTCCTCCAATTCCGCCGCCGTTTGCTCCATTTCTGTATTCGCAGTGCCACAGTGGTCACTGATAGTGAAAAAGAAAAGGGAGAGAAAGAGCAATAGTGCAATGAATGTGAAGACGTATAAGAGCAGTTAGACGTCAAATCGGAGTCAGAGGAGAGAGAGATAATGAAATGGGAAAAGGGAGAGAGAGAGGAGATAGACGTCAAATCGGAGTCATTGAGATTCTGTTGGATTTTGCCAAGTAAGGGAAGAAGACGTGAAGACGTCATTTCCGGTTTGAAGACGCGGGAGGCTGTGATTGGACCCACGCCACCATGCAGTTGCCACGTGTCGGGCTTCTGTGTGTTTCGTCGTTAGTGCTCTGATTAGTGCTAACTGCTCAAGATGGAGTTATAATTTGCTGTTCTGATTAGTGCTAACTGCTAAGATGGATATTTATGCTCCCTTTCAAAACACAAAAGATGGATTCATACATTTTGTGTGTTCTTGGATTCTGTTCTACTTTTGAAAGGGAAGAACAAAGGATGCATGATGAGTTTCTCAGAAAAAAAAAAAAAAAAAATAGCATGATGGGTTAAAATCTGTGTGAATATCTGTTATTGGTATGTATGTTGAAGGTTTCATAGTCTGTGATGTGATGTAAATGAGATGCATATAAGCATATTGAAAATCAAGATGTATGTTATACCTCTCTTCAGTCTGGTAAATCATTGATTCGATGATTGATTCAACAACTATAATAAACCTTCTCTGATGCATGCGCCAGTTTCCTCCTCTTCATTTTGATATTTGGCAGCTGCAACTTGCAAGAACTATCTACGATTATCATTTTTGTTGTGAGAAATAGAATTGAGCCAAGAAATTAGCGAGAATGAGAAATGAAAACTACAGTGCGCTACTCGTTTCGATTTGAGACCCTTTTATAGACTAGTGAATGTTCTTGATTCACGGTTTTTTAAATAAAAACTATGAAATATGTCGTAGTTTTGAAAAACAGTGGAACGTGCCGTGGTTTTGGAAAACTACGGAAAATCACATGGTTTGAGATAAATAAACCAATTTTGTACATTAATTTAGTCTTTATTAGATTTTTTCCTTAATTAATAAAATAAATTAAAGCATATCATATTGGCGACATCCATTGTGATTTGTGAGTGAGATACGATGGAAGATCACATGGTTTGAGAAACAATATATAATTCACTATCAAAAATTGATTTGAGTCTTAGTCAATTTTTTTCTTTAAACGAGAAAAACTTAGAGAAATATCACATCGGATTTTTGTTGTTGTTAGAGAGAAGTTACTTTCGTTTTTGTTGTTAGTGAGATGTTGTTCTCCTTTGTATTTGGTCCACTATACTAATGCAACGAGTGACACTGATTTATTTGATAAAAAGGGTAGAAGTCAGGCTCCTCCTGTAGCCAAGGGCAGTACACAGTGAAAATACCAGCCTCACTACTACTGCAGAGTGCAGACTAAGAAAGAAGATTTGGCATCAAAAGGCAGGAGTTGATAGGCATCAAAGTAGAAAAAAGCATTTGAGTGGCACCAAACCAGGAAAGATTGATTTTAACCATGATTCATTACTTATCATTTTGTCACAAAATGATCATGAACTGCCCCAAAATATTTATGTGTGCAAATAGAATTACTAACCCAGAATCCTGTATCAATTTAAACGATTACTCTTAACAGCAAATGTATATAATTAAACTTCTAAAACTCCTGTCAAGTACTGATCCATCTATGTCAAGGGTTTCTAAAACACTTCTCCAAAATGGATGTATGAACAAAAGTAATATGCAGCTGCTCAGTTAAGGACAGAAGCCTCTACCAAAGTTGGAGAGGGGGTTCCATTGGGGTAAATTAGGAGGATAACTAAGACCACGGGGTATTCCAGCATTCTGCATTGCACCAAACTGCCTGGGGTAAAGTTGATAGTGTGAAGTATATGGCTGCAGATAGATTGGGGTGTAAAGTTGCAATGGCTAAGGCGTAGGAGCTGTTGCAACTGTACGATGAGATTTACTGGTCTGCTCTCGTGGTTCAAACTTAGAGCGAGGAGTGCTGCTACGACGTTTGGTTCCTTTTTTCTGCTCTTTATCCACATTGTTCAACTGAACTTTGCACCATTTCTCCTTTACTTTCTCCAGTTCACTTATTTCCATTTCAACTTTTGAAGATGGATACTCTGACTCCAGGTTACAGTCTTTGATGAGGTTAATGACAGCTCTTAGATCAGTAACGTACAGGTCCACAACCTTAACCTGTGAGAATGAAGTAAGACTTGATAAATCTACATAAACAGTAAGGATTCTCCTACATAATTACCATATATTAAGTAGCACATATTATTGGACAGTCCAAAGAAGAGCTGAAGTACCTTTCCATCATTTATTTTCTCTTTCGTGTAATCATCTCTACAACACTTCATCTTTTCCTTCACGTATTCTTTTAAGAGCGGTGCTGGGGGAAACTTCTTAATTAACTTGAAAGAACAAATGAATTCAATAGCCTCCATCAGCTGCTTCCTTTCAACAAGACAGTGGATAAACTCTCCTATATGTAAAAGAAAATTCACGGTTACATCAAACTGACCTAGATAACTTTTAAAATTAGAATGACAATGTGTCACCGCCAACCTTAAATCAGGTGAATGTTAGAAAAAAAGAGTACATATCAGATGAGAAGGACAAGAAAAGAAAACATATCCCAAGGTTATAAGGAAAAAGTTTGAAGACAACACTACTAAGGAAAACAAAGAACATTGGTGAGGACAAAAATGCTGACTTCAAAACTCCCATTCCCTGCGAAGTAGCAAACTAAATATCGAGCCAATCAGAAATTCATTGAGCATCCAAATCACATCTACAGAATTTTACACCATATAATAAAATACACCCATAAAGAATCTCTCATTAACTTGACTTCATTGCATACTTCATCAAAACTAACTATACTGGGCTGTTCAAGAATCACTCTTCAAGACAATTGGTAATGTTTGACCTAACTGCACAAGAAGGCAGTGTACAACCAACACAAAGAGAACTAGGAAATGACAAAAGTATGCATCTAGTTACAATTAAAACCACATTTAGTCGAATGACATAGCGCACTATGAAAGACAATTTCAAGAACTTACCAGGGATCTTATCTGCATATGGAAGTGTCTGACAGAATTCTAAAGCCTCTTTATTCTGAGAAATCATCCCAAGAAGCTTTACAATCTCATCAATATCTAGAGTATAAACCAACTCATATGCAGCTATAAAGTGCAAAAATCCCAATATCTCCCAGGCATTTTCGACATCAGCTCTCATTTTTGCTTTCCATTGGAATGCCAACTTCATTGCATCCTCTTTCAAAGGAGGTGTGACATGGGGGACTTCTCTCATTAGCTTCTCCAATACGAAAATGCAAGTCTTGATCGAAGTTGCTTCTAGACAAACATCAGCTTTTGTCCAATATTCTGAAAATTCAGTTTGCATCCAATCCAACATGAGTTCTGCAGGTTCTAGTAAAGTCTGAGGAGATGCTACAAGAATCAAACAATGCACAAAGTAAGGACAACTGAAACCCTTTTCAATTCAGGATTACGTTAAATTATTAACAAAAAATTGTATGTTCTACCGAAGTGTTGTAAACTGAAAAAGAAGAGTCCTATCACATCTCATAACATGTCAAGGGCATCATTGCTGTTAAAAACTTATAGATGTCACTCTATTAACTTAACAAGGGTAAGAACTAAGAAATATGATATATGAACCCATTATAGTATTATAAGGCTGAGAATTCAATCTGACAATTATGTTACAGTGTTGATTCTAAAATAATTAATATATTTAAAAATAATAATAATAATAAAAAATAAAAATAAAAAACAGAGTCTGCTATGAATAAGCAAACAACAAATTAAGCACATAAAAGAGTAAAGTGGCCTTACCAGGTGAAGCAATACCAAGGGCCCGGCCTATATCAGCTGCTTCACCTGCTTGTTTACCTTGTGAAACAGTAGACAGAAGGCTTTTAAGTTCCTTGGCATCGTAAATAGAAGCCAAATCATAAGTAGTAACAAGCCGCAAGAAGCCTAGAACCCTCAAGTCATTGTCACTAGCCATTGTCATCTTAGCCTTCCAATCAGCAGCAAGTTTTGTTGCCTCCTGTCTCACCTGAGGACTAATTTGTGGGGAGATTCTCTTCAATTCCTTTAACAAATCACAACAACCTCTTCTCCTAACTCTCAAATCCGAATGTACCTCCCTCTTGTCAGGATAAAACCCCTGCATTGCATCCAACACCAATTTTGCCGGGTCTGATGACTCTTCAAGAATCGCTGACACTTTGGGACCCACGAAACCAATTTTGCTGTGATCCTTTTCCATCCCTAGTAAACTCACTTCCCTTGCATAAATCTTGTAGTGAAAGCAAGTCCTTTTCTCGCTCTAGTAACGATTCTACAAGTGAATCCAGATGTCTCTCTTTCAACTCAACCTCATCTATGAACTTGTTATGTACCAAATTAAGCTCCTCAATCTTTCTATCAACTCCTTCCTCTTTTCCCTCTATCTTAGCAACACATCCCTCAAGCTTACATGACCACTCCTCCATCGATTTCTCTACCAAGGCGAAATCCTTCGCTTTCGAATCCAACACACTAATCAATTTCTCCTTCAAATCAAGTATCCTATCGCAATTCACAATCGATCTCTCCACCAACATTAGCCTCTCCTCTTTCCTCTCCAACTCCCTCTCACACTCCTCAACCTCCTCCCTTTTCACCTCAATCAACTCCCTAATCACATCTAATTTCCTCTTTTCCACCTTAACCTCATTAAGCTTCTCCTCTACTCTCTTCTCCACCCAATCCAATTTCCTAGACCTCTCCTTCACCAATTCCTCAACTTCTAAATACTCACTCTCATTAACCCTAATCACTTCCCTATACTCTTCAGTCAACAACTTCATACTACTCAACTCCCTCTCACCTTCCTCAACCTCCCGCCGCTTCTTCTCCACTGCCTCCACCATTTCCCCCAATTCCTTCTCTTTCGCCTCCGTTTCCGACTTCACCCTCGCCGCCCTCGCCTCCACCTCCGCGACTAGCTTCACGCGCTTCTCCAGGTCCTCGAGGCGCGTCCGGAGCTCCTTCCGGACCGACTCGAAGTGGTCCTCGAGCTCCTTCCACTGCGCGGTGAACACCAATACTGAAGAAGTTTGGACGTTCAACGAGTCGAACACTCTGCCCAGGCTCCTCTGCCTCTCCTCCAACTCTTTCATTTCCGGGTCCGTTTCGTCCATGTTTCTTCTCAGCCCGGTTCTGAAAACCCTAACAGAGTTAAAATGTGGAGGTGTGACCGTGTGAGAAGTGAAGAGAGAGAAGAGAGCGTTTGGATTTCTTGGCAAAGTTGACAGAGGACGTTTTGGTTACCAGATGCAGAAAGAAGACGTCCTTTTTGTTTCAGACGGGGTGGTAGTGGGGCCGGGGCAAGTGTGCAAGTGACACGTGTTGAACATCTGTGCTGGTGAAAAATTTAATAGTAAACTACATATTAGTTACTAACCAAATTTTACTTTACAAATGCATCCTTTACCCATTATTATACAATTAAGGATAAAAATTAACAAATTAAGATAATTTAATGTGCACATGTCATCTGTCATTATAATTTTACTAGAATACCCTTCACTTCATATTATACTGCTACTGCCGATAGAATGTGCTACTGTCGATCAATAGGTGTTACTGCAGATCAAAAGATGCTACTGTCGTTGCTATTGTAATATTTTTCCGGCTATTCTCTGATTGCTAGCGCGCTGGTACTGCCAACCCTTATGCTAGTACCCTGCTATTGCCGACCCTATGATGCTAACGCGCTGCTACTATCGATGCTAGCGTGCTGCTACTGTCAAAGATGCTACTGTCGATTCCCAGGCATAATAACACTAACCCGGCCACAATCCTAATCCTAAAACCACCATTACCACCAGCAACATTGCTCACACCACTCCCCCCAACTTCTTCCTAGATCACACAAATTCCAAAGATAACAAGCAAATCAAATTCTAATTAAAGATAACAAGCAATTTCCAAATCTGACCACATATAACAAAATCTGCCCTTGAAATCCACCAAATCCAACAAATAGAACTCATTTGATCTCATAAACCCACTCCAAATCCCACCAAGCTCATGCCTCTGCTTTTCTTCACTTCCAAATACGAAGCTAATACCTCCAACGCCATTCTGATCCAAATTGATTGAAACCTTTGCCCAGAAAAGCATCCAATTGGCGTCCAAATTTCCTCAACCGTCGTCGTCCTCTTCGAGGCGCCGCCGTCGTTGTCCTATCACAGCTGTTGTCGTCGAATCACCTCCGCTTTCGTCGTCGATTCACCGATGTCACCGTCATCAATTTATCGATGTCGTCAATCTTGTCACTGATTCACTGTTGTCGTCGTCGCAGAGGAGAGAGAGAGAGAGAGAGAGAGAGAGAGAGAGAGAGAGAGAGAGAGAGAGAGAG
>NC_020491.1:14106237-14106960 GCF_000184155.1 Fragaria vesca subsp. vesca
GGGGGGTTGTATGAAGAAGAGAATGGCATGAAGCGTAATTATTTTGACAAATCTGAGCATTTTGGTCTCTTACCATAAAAACTCGGGTCAGGCCTGTTACAACTTCATTTTGGGCTTGGACTCTTGTCCTAATCTATAGAAGAAATATAAGAAGTGGGTTTTTTATGTTTTTAAATTTGGTCATGTGTTACTATGTAATTTTTTTAAGATTTAATCTTGGCTTGATTGTTTAGTGAAAGCTAGATACAATTTCAAGGTCAATTTAGAAAAATTATTGAAATAACCTGGAACATAGTACACACTAGAATTTTTTACGATTTTTACCCGCGCATTGCTGCGGGTTTTAAAAGTCTGAGAAGAGCAAATTTATATATATGGTTTTTTACTTCAATTTTCGTACATAGGATGAAAGAAATATGAACAGATGAAGTTCTAGAAATCTTCGGTATATATTGGTTTTGGAGTTCATGTGGTACAGCTATGCAGACGAAAGACAAAACAGTCATTTTCAAGGTTCTAAAACTCGCTACTCGGTAGTCGGTCGGCCGGCCGGTGAGTAGCGAGTAGAGGAGTACTCGGCCGAGTACTCGGGGAGTACTCGGATTCTAATTTCTGGATTTTTTTATTATTTTTAAAACAGATAATCTAATATATAATGTCTAAAATAATAAAAATAGTCCATAAAATATTACAATATTTAAGAGATAATAATGTCTAAAAAAT
>NC_020491.1:14107474-14135539 GCF_000184155.1 Fragaria vesca subsp. vesca
TTTTTTTTTTTGGTCAAGAATAGAACTTCATTGGAACAGACCTCAAAGGTCGAGCAAAACACAACAAAAAGAAAGCTAACAAAGCTGAAAGAGTAAGAGGGAAACTAAACACTGCTACAAACCACTACAGACAAAAAGCAAAGAAAGACAAAAGCAGATAAAAGAGCAAGAGCTGCTGTAATCAACAGCAAGTCTCAGTCAGGGGGGCCATCGCTCCTAAGAATATGAAGGAGGGAGGTTGGAGGCGTATTAGCCCAGTCCGAAGAGCACAACCTCACCATGGCAAGCTTCGCCGCTGCGTCAGCAACCCGGTTAGCTTCACGGTCTTAGTGACAAACCTCTTATGTTCTTCTCTTCGGATTGCGATGATGATATCCCTATTAACTTGGCTCTCTCTTCAATTAGAGAGAACGTCGCTTTGGTTGTGATTGATAGATGACCTCTAGTGAACCAAATCCGGATCAATTGATGCCTCAACCATTTTGTTAAAGGTCGTCGAGCTTTGGTGGATGGCGAAGGTCTTCTAGGGTATGGAACGTGAGGTTCAATTTTTGCCAATGGTCTATTTGATGGCTAGGATGGAGACTGCTTTCTGAACATGTTGCTCGTCTAGGAGCACTTTGGTCCTAAGTTATGGCGAGACTTCCTTAGCGGTCATCTATGACGGTGTCAGCGACCTACGTACTCTACAACAGTGGAATAAGAAGGCATCATGCTTTGGTCCATGCCAATGACGTGGGCGGGAAAACAACGGAGCAGATAGGTTGAGGTCATATGCATTGCTGGCATCATTGGCCTATTTCGTGGCTTTCTTCGTCTCTTGTGGTGTCTGAGGACGGTGGCGATGCAGCAAATGGCTTCTCTGCTCCTAGGATTTTCCATTGCTGGTCTTAGTGAGTTTGAGCTTGTCTGGGTTTTGGCCGTAATTAAGCTCAAATATGCTAGTAGTTTGTTTTGGGCTCTCCCTCTAGTGTGGGCTTGGATGAATTAGGTTTTTTCGGCCCAGAATAAGCTCTAATTTTCGGATCAAGGGTGGTATGGATTCTCCTTAGTTGTTATCATTTATTCTTGCTTCTAAGGGATTCGAGTTCTACTGAAATAAAAGTGATATCAGCGGTCTTGAGAAGATGAATGTACGTACTTTGGTTGATCCAAGTTAAATCTAAAGGTTTTGGTAGTCATAAGGGATAAAATCTTTCTGTAATAGATGTTTTTATTCCTTGTAATGTTCGATGAGCTATAAAATGTATGCATTTCTTGATTCAAAAAAAAGAAAAAAAGAAAAGAAAAGGCGCGTTCCTTGTTCTTACAAAAACAATCATTATCATGAACAGGGCCTTCAAAGGAGTTTTAGATTTACTCGACGTAAAAACGTTTCGGTTTATTATTTTTCTAAAGTAACGTGATTTCTCACTATTTTTAAAAATTACGGCATGATTCATTCTTTTTATTTTAAAAATTGCTGGTCTAGAATCGTCCACAAATACATGAGTAGAGTGGAGGACACAAAAATTTGAAAACAATACTCTTCTAAATTATATATGGGCCGTATAGCCCTCACGTGAAATGTCTTAATTTTTATTTCTTATTTAATTAAGACCGAAACTCATGTGTGAAAACGGTTGATTGTTTCTCAAACCACGTGATATCCCACAGTTTTTCAAAACAGCGGCACAACCCATTGTTTTTGCTTTGAAAACCGTCAATCTAGAATCATCTACTGACCTATAAAAGGTACTCAAGACGAGTATGTTGTGCACTAAAGTTTTCATTTCTCATTATCTAACAAATTGCTTGGTTAAGTTTTATTTTTCAAGACAATATTTTGGGAAAGCCGAAGTTTTATTTTTCAAGACAATATTTTGGGAAAGCCGGATATGGAGACCATCCAGCAAAGATTTCTATAGTAGCTAAATCAATCATCGAATCTATGATTTACCAGACGACTAAAGAGGTATGATACATATCTATCATCGAATCTATGATTTAATAGAACCCAATTTTTCATTTTTCAAAGATGAAAGTTTTTGTTTTGTTTTAATCAAAACGTAGCACGTTGAGTTTCATTCTTTGAATAGCCGGATAGTTGAACCCATTAATTGATCGCATCTTATTTTCTTTGCTTTTCAATCTACAGGAATTGACCATCACTACAAGGCAAGCTATCGACCAGCTACCAAGTAAGTGGCATATATTCTTAATGTGTCCTTTCAAATACACGAAGATTTTAATCTTGACAATGACAAAGTAAACGAGGCATATATAGCTCTTCAATTATGAATGAAGAGAGTTGTGTGAATATGAATCTCTCATGTTGTGTTTGTTAGGTGGTAAAGGTTCAAACTTTCCCCGATTGGTAACTCGAGGATGAAGAAGAAACAAGATTTGGTGAGATTTGCTCAAGGGAATGAGGCTGCTCCTCAACTAGGGCTTGTGTGTTTTGGTGGTCTGAGAGTGCTTGGAGGATATCAAGGGCCGGCTCTGAGAAATGTGTGAAAGGGTCAGAAAAGAGGGTAGCTTCAAAGCCTCAAAAGAATGATCGTAGATTGAGCCATCGTCAATAAAGAGATCATATGTCGACATCGCAGAACCCAAATTGCTTTCTCTGTAATCTGAAATTGAAACCCTAAAAGGAAACAAAGATCAAGAGAGTTAGGAAGTATTGTTTGTAGAAGAAAGTATTATGCTTTTGTTTTTAAGCTTCTTATTCAGTTGTGAAATGGACAAAGAACACTAACATATATGTGGTTGGTTATAAACTTTTAATGAATGACCTGTTTGAATTACTGAGCAACAAGACAAAAGTCACTTCTCGTCCCAATCTCTCTCTCTCTCTCTCTCTCTCTCTCTCTCTCTCTCTCACAATAGATATTCAGCTTCTCCAATTGTACTCTCAAGTTAATCTTCATGTCCTCACATTTTGAACCGAAAATGTTCTAGTGTTTGAAAGTTTCTTAGTCTCATCTTTTACTTGTTTTGGTTATATACTTATATATAGTTATTGGTTTTAAATTTATATATGTCAATTTCTGCAGAAAAGAATATGCAAAATTAATAATAAAGTTTAGGAATTGAAACTGCCTACAGCAATTTTTGGACTGCCATTGAGATATACAGTTGATTATACGTAGCATGAAATGAATACTTGAATAGGGATATGGTAGCATTCGTAGCAAAAGGAAGATTGGAGGGGAAAGTTGCTACCGTTATTCTTTTCGAGTGATATATAGTTGTAAAATTAATGCTGGATCTAATAACAAGAGACTGTATTGATAGTGCTCGAATGGTGATTCAGAGGTGAAGTGTGCTAACATTCCTCTTTTCACATGATAGTTCTGGATCCAACAACAAATACAGAAACGGTAAGACAGATAATTAGAGATAGCTTTATCAAATAATAAAACAGTACAATGTAAGAGCTCATGGTCTAGCACCCATGCTCGCAACGAGGAAGAGCAGCCAAAGATAGCCAGAGCTCCAAATTACGATTTGGTCTTAATTTCCAATCTTCATTCCTTCTCCCCTCGTGTAGGATTTTCTGGGCCTTGAATGGTACATTATCCTCTCTTGCCAAGATTTCCTAAGTAAACGAGGAATTGAGTTAGTGTATCATATATACAACTGGCATATAGACATGCAGATGAATTAATTACATAGTTCAAGGCATGAAAATGTATACAAAGATCCAACAGTTAGCATCATTCAGTCTCTAATTCTTTCTAATAAGGAAAAAAAATGACACCTTTGAAAGAAGAATCAGAGGCTTCAGAAAGCTGTTCATTTGGAAACCGCTGCAAATGCCTTGCACCGGTACTGGTGGCAGTGGGCTGAAGATAAGAAGAAGAAGAAGTAGGTGCTTCATTTCTGGCTACCAAAGATTCTTGATTTGCTATTTGGTCAAAAGAATTATTACATATATATGTTTGTATTAGTTGGTTATGCAATTGTAGGAACAACCGAACAAAAAGAGAAAACTAAAAGAAGACTAAATGATCGAGTAAGTGAACAATTAATGCCAAGAGTAGTGCACAAGTGGTAATTGGTAAAGGGGATGAGTTTAGTTCAAGTATTACTACTAGTAAATATATATGGTGATAATAACATCTAGGATATATCTTGATCAAAAGAGGTCATCTTTTATTAGCTCAGCAAACAGTACAAAAACAATCCTCCTTAATGAAGGTGACAGAAAGAACCGTTCCGTAAAAACTACTACAAATTCACCCAAAAAAGAGCAAACTATACTAGCAATCTCCTAGTACACCCACCTTCTTGTATGAAGCCCAAAACAAAGAAATTATAGAGCCCAGCTAATAAAATATAAGTCCCAATTAAGGGACCACCGAGTCTCTATTTCTTTTGCGATCTCTCTCGCTCAAGGCAAGATAATAAAAGGTCAAATATCTTTTCGCGAAAAAAGATATGAACCCAAAAAAGAAATAAAATTAAAAAACAAAATAACTACCCAAGCCCAACAAAGCCTAGCTAATGTCACCTTGATGGAAACCCTAGCCGTCATCAACCAACGTGCAACGTCGCCAGCACCCCACCCTGAAACCATCGTTGTCGCCCCAATATTGTGAGACCCACCATCAACAACCTAACCAAGGAGGTGAAGCAGCCCTCCCAGCACATACTGCGCCATCAACCACAATGAAGACATGAGGAAGAAGAAAAGAATCTCCAGGTTTCCATTCACCGTCGATCCAAATGCCGGTATCATCGTCCCGCAGCACCGTCGCATAAACCCCATTCTGAACCACCACGCAAGCAGGCTCACCTACCGCTGCCTACCCTCAATTCCATTGCCCTTGATAACAATTGGAAGGAAACAACCGTCCTGCCAGCCACCATCAATCTCTCTATCACCACCAGAAACCAAAGCCTTCAACTTCGTCTCCCTATCTAGGGTATATTTTAAACTCACCTCAAGAATCTAACTAGATCAAGAAAACATGAAACAAAGATGGGGGAAATATGAAATCATCTTGCAGAATATATGAAACAAGCCTAAAGAGATCGATAACTTTCTACGTACTATGCGTTTAGAAATCAAAGATGGCAACAATTTCCAACAGTAAAATAACCATTTATGGTGATGCTCTCAAATGAAAACAAAGAAAAACTCATGCCATGCCAATAGAAAGATCTTACCTGGTGCCTGCTTAAATATGATGCCTAGGTCTCGGCATAACTCAGTTGCCTGCTCCTGTTGAGCAACTATAATAAGGAGATCTTGAAGCTCCGTCGTATCAAACGCATAGGTCAAGCCATATGTAGTCACAAGAAGCAAGAATCCCAAAGCCTCCAACCAATTCTCATCCGCTACCTTCATCTTCCCCTTCCAATCACTCGCCATTTTCATCGCTTCTTCTCTCACCCTAGTCTTCGTTTCCCTTGTGATCTTCATCTTCTTCAACTCCTCTAACAAAGCAACGCAACTCCTTCGGTAGACGACGACCGTATCAAACTCAGCCCTATCTCCATCCCCAACAGAATCATCTGAAGGGTAAAATTCTTTCATTGCATCCAAAACCAGCTGTGCTGGATCTTCTGACGCTCGCAAAGCAGCTGAGACTTCATTTACAACGAGATCGCGCCTCATCAACATGTAACTCATCATAAGCTGCAAATCTCGAGCAGTGGCATGTTTTAACTGCTCCTTCTCTAATAAAGTATCACGCTTCTTCTCCTCGATCAGCCTCTCGAGGTCTCGGAGCTCCGCCTCTTTGTTCTCTGCCTCGGCCTTCAACGCCGCCAGCTTTCTCTCACGTTCCTCCACCTCTTCACATCGGGCAAGGAAGGCGATCCGGGTGGACCGAAATTTCCCCTCCATGTCCTTCAAGCGTTTCGTCAACCGAAGCAAGGTTGACGACGCTTCTTCTTGCATCTGCTAGTCTTCTATCAATTCTGAAGTAATATTTTCCATTTTTATCTCACAGGTGGTGTGGTGGTGGAGTATTTGAGAGAAAGAACAGCCTAAAGTGGCTGAGGTGTGGTGGTGAAGGTGCTTGTATAGAAGGATTTTCAGGTAGTGAACAGAGGTGTGGAGTGGACGTGCTATATAGGCCAGGTTGGAAGAGACTGGTGGGGCCAGGGAGGAGCGCATGTCGCCACGTGTTCATGTCTAAACTTTCGCAATTACGCATTTGACCACACTGTTTTTGCTGCGAAATTTGAACTTAATCTGTTCTTTTACTTGTCTTGAAGAAGTTAGTTTGGTTGTGTATTGATTATTATAGAACTTATCCATGCGATCTCAGTTTACATAAAATTGAATGTAGGAAGTTAAGTTGTACTCACGTATGAACCGGATTTTCTTAATAATATGATGCAACGTGACAAGAGACGTTAGTTATTTCTTCGTTAATAAATGATTGGATCATACGTAAGTTATTTCTTTGTTAATAAATGATTGGATTATATATTACTCTTTACGTAAAAAGTTTCCGATGCTCTAGAATTACTAGTGAGTTAACTGATCAATAAGCAAGTGGTCTTTTCGTGTGTTTTCCTAGCTAGTTTACTGCATAGTGATCGACATTTGGTTAAATTAGGTGTAATCAAAATATATCTTAATTACATGTCGATCTAAACAATCGGCACATTATTCTAGATTTTTCCTACTCAAAGATTTTGCACTTGTGGCTTTCTAGGTTTATTGGCGACATAAATCCAATTCGGTGTTAGGGTTTACAAGTTTGAAAATCATTGTGGTTTTCTCTAAGTTTGGAATCGAGAAAACAAAGATATGTTATGTATATATGTATGGAATCATCGAGGAGAAGAGATGAGCTACAACCTACTCAAATTTGAGAAAGACAATGTCCCATCATAGAGTGAATTTGTCAATTTTTAGGTTATTTTCAGAATTTAACAGCGTTACGCCTGAGATAGGTGGATAGCGTTACGCCTAATACTGTGGGTAGGTACAAATCCAAGTATATGGTTTTAATATATATCATGAACTTACATATTTGGATATTATCAGTTAACTTTTCATTTATATAGAATCCCATGACTAGATATTATATTAATACTTTGATGATATTCTATTAATACTTGGATATTCATTTAACCATTTTCACTGCTGGTTAGGATTAAATTCCCATTCTATTAATTAAGACTGTTTTCCGTTTCGTTCTAGATACAAAATAAGATTCTTATATTGGTAAAATAAAATTTACCAAAGATTCAAAAAGAATGATTGCACACGATCTCATATTATATTAAATCTTATGTCTAGCAACCATAACCAAGTTGCTCATGACAAAAGATCAGAGGAGCTCCTTGAGAGACGTACGTTTTTGAAGATATCTCAATGTACATTATCGGTAACCAAGTTCCAACTTCCAACCCTTGTTTCATTTTACCCGATTCATAATCGGAAATTAAGATAAAAATGATACCTTCGTCCTTGTTGCTTATAACAGCTACATCAACTGCTGATGGTGCTTATACAGAAGCACATGTTCAATTTCCATGTCCGAGTTCGACTTTGGCTAGTAGTACAAGCGCACACAACAGCCAAAAGTTTTACGAGTTCATATGATGAATGTTTTCTTTTCTTTCCTTTTGTTTTTCAAAGTGAAACTTTTAATAGGAAAACCAATGTACAGTTGATTAGAGAGGGAACAATATGCAGGCAACCAACTACTGTACTTGAACTGTGCCATCTAATAAGATTAGGAACTTACAGCACACACACTAGAAGTTCACAGTTGGCAAGTGATCAAATAGCAGGTTTAGCGAGGAGGATGTCGAGGAAGGTAGGGATACGACTGATTTAATCCGGGATTATGTCCACCATATCCATAATTAGCTCTACGACTGATAGGAATTCCAAACTGCACAGGATGTCCGTAGTTAGCATGAACATGATAGTTGTTGAAAGGAGTACCAAACTGTCCATGGTATCCATATCTTTCATGTGGCCAAGTTGATGAACTTGAATTTGGATAGTCAGGATGGTCTTGGTGCAATCTGATCGGTCTATTAGCTACTACAGATGTTCTTTGAGATTTATTTTGAAGCTGCTGTTGGTGGTCAAACCTGGTAGCAAATGTGATGTGCGAACGTTTATTGCCCTTTTTCTGCTTTGGTTGTTCTTGCGGTTTAACCTTGGAGGCGTTCTGATGCTCTTGTTGCTGTTGTTGTTCTTCAACCTGGTTGGAGGCTTTCTGCTCTACTTTTTCTTGTAGTGTAGCCTTGGAGGTGTTCTGCTCTTGCTTTTGTTGTTGTTCTTCAACCTTATCAGAGGCTTTCTGCTCTACTTTTTCTTCCAGTTTAGCCTTGGAGGTTTTCTGCTGTTCTTGTTGTTCATACTCGGAGGCTTTCTGCTCTTGTAGCTGTTTTCGTTTTTCAACCTTATTGCAGGCTTTCTGCTCTACTTTCTCTTGTAGTCTAGCCTTGAGGGTTTTCTGCTCTCGTAGCAATTGTTCGATCTTGGAGGCTATCTTCTCCTGTACCTGTTGTTGGCTTTCAACCTTATCGGAGGCTTTCTGCTCCACTTTTTCTTGCAGTTTACCCTTGGATGTTTTCTGCTCTTGTTGCTGTTCTTGTTGTTCAACCTTGGAGGCTTTCTGATCTGCCTTTTGTTGTAGTTTAGCATTGGAGGTTTTCTGCAGTTCTTGTTGTTCTTGAAATTCAACAATTTTCAGCGACGTTTGCTGTTGTTGTTCAACCTCTAAAACAAGAGATGATGACGCTACGCGTCTCTGCTTCTTAGACCTTTCAAGCAGAGCTATTTGTGATTCAATTTCCTCTGGTGGGTATTCAGACTCGAGGTTGTAAGCTTTGATACATTGAATAACAACTCGTAAATCTGCTATATGCTGGTCTGTAATCTTATCCTGCGTGAAAAAGTGAAATATTCAAGTTTTGATAGATGCATATTTTCATTGGAGATTCAAGATATAACACATCAGGAAGCATGCATTGAATGTCCAAATTAAGAAGAGATAAGGCACCTTTTCATCCAGCAATTTCTTTCTCTTGGTTCTATTCCTGCAGCACTTATTACCCTTATCAACATATTCTTTCAAGACTTGTACTGGGGGAAACTCGTCAAATAACTTCAAGGTGTAAATCAATCCAGCAGCGTCCATCAGTCGCTTCTTTTTTATAAGATCATAAATAATACCACGAAACTGCTCATTTTGAAGACCCTGCAAATGCGTTGCATCAGTAGTGGTGGCAGTGACCTGAAGATTTGAAGAAGTTGCTTCATTTTTGGCTACTTGAGATTCTGGTTTTTCAGTTTTTACAGAGGAACAAATCTTGCCATAATCTGTGCAGTTGTAGGAAACAAAGAAAGTCAGCACGTTAGGATAGCCACAAAATTGTAGCACTGCCAGTGCCACTAATGCTTTCACTAAGGTTATTGAAAGAAGAGTATATGATAACCATTATCAGGCGGGATGAGCATAACTATCAGTACTACCTAGTAAACTACAAGTACATGCCAAATATATGATATGAAGATCTACGATGAAATGGTACCGAAATAAGAGTATATGTGGGCGCTATCTGTCAACTAAGATTCTATGAGTTAACTGAGAAGAAAACATGAAACAAAATAGCCTACAAGTAAGACATAGTTAACACAAATGGGAGCGATATGTAATCATGTTGCAGAATATATCAAAGAGGCTAGACCTAAGAAGCAAGCAAATCTGATATCGATCTGTTTAATAATCATAACTTACAATAACTTCATAAAGTAATATGATATATAGTGCTGAAAATCATGCCCAATATGGAATGTGTATATAACCTACTATAAGCATAAAGCATCTTCCATACGGCATGATTTAAACAAATACAAAGAACTTTAATTTCCTTTGCAAATCTCACTTCTTTATCCCTACACTTACATAATTATATCATAAGAAAAATCAGGATCACCCTTTTACTCGACGGCAAAGGCATCAATAACCATTTGGTAATGTAGAATGAGCAGACAGATATTATTATTGGAAAGTGAGGCACACAGAAAGTAATTTTATTGGAAAGTGAAACAGATAGAAATTATGATTGCCAAAATCTCGATCAGTCTTCTCCTTGGAAGAGTCTACACTCCTGATCATCCAGGGAAAGCCAAGAGGATTGACAAACTCTTAAATTATCTGATGACCAGAATTGATCCAAGAAAGAAAAAAAAATGAAGACACCTAACCGTTTAATGAGATTTATGTTTATGGAATGTTAGAATTCAATAAAACGCAAAGAAGTACTCTGTAACATATTATAGATATTCAGGAGCATTGTAAAAAAGATTGTACCACTGAAATTCACTTCAATCAACATACCATTAAGATTCGAAGTAACCATACCAGGCTGTTATATAGCAGATAACTTTGAGAATAGAAGAGCTTACCAGGTGCCTTATATGTGGTACCAAGGGCCCGGAATAATTCCATTGCTTGTTCATGCTGAGCAACTACGTGAAAAAGACTTTGGAGCTCCTTCCTATCATAAGCAGAGGTCAATTCATAGGTAGTAACAAGACGCAAAAAACCCAAAATCTCCAACCAATTTTCACTCCCCACTTTCATCTTAGCCTTCCAATCACTGGCCAACTTCATTGCTTCTTCTATCAACTCCGGATTAATTTGGGGCGAGGCTCTCTTTAATTCTTCTAACAAAAGAATGCATGTCCTTCTAATAAGCACCAAATCAAACTCGTTGTTCTCGACGGTCGTGTTTGAAGGGTAAAACCCTTGCATTGCATCCAAAACCAGTTTTCCTGGTTCTGATGACTCTTGTTGAAGAATAGAAGAGATTTTGTTGCTCATTGAATCATTTCTCTTCATATGCTCATACATGAACTGCTGCAAATTTCTTCCATCAGTAAAATTGATGTTTGATTGATCACTTGCTGATGAAGGAACAATGGCATTGTTCACTTGAGCAACAACACCACATTGTTTCTTTGCCAACTCAAGATCTTTGGCCTCCTGTTGAAGTTGCCCCTCTTTAACTTTAAGTTCCGAGGAAAGTGAATTCAATTCCTTTCCGCGTTCTTCAACCCATTTTTTAAATTCCTCCATTTTTGACTCTACTTGTTTCTCTTTCAATTCAACTTCCCTCTCTTTAAGTTCAAGCTTGCAGGACCACTCCTCCATTGGTCGATTTCGCAAGCTATACTCTTTCACTTTGAGCGTCTCCTCTTTCAATTTCTCCTCTTTCGATTTGAGCTCTTTCTCACATCCTTCAATCAATCTCTGCAACGTTTTGATTTGCTCTTCTTTCACATCAAATTCTCTCTTCTTCCCTTCAATTGACTCAAGAATCGCATCTAATTCACCCTCTTTCGACTTAATACTCTCGCGATATACATTCAACGATCCTTGTATCACTCTCACTTCCTCTTCCTTAAGGTTGGCCAACTTGGAAGTGTCTTCTATACTCTTCTCTATCCAACTCAATTTCTCCTCTTTCGATTTTATTCTTCTCTCACATTCTTCTAACAGCATCTGAGCCGCTTTTATTTCCTCTTCTTTTGACTCGATCTTTTCCTTACCCTCCACAATGGTCTCATCAATCACACCTAACTGCTCCATTTTCACCTTAATATCCTCACGGTACTTGTTCAGTTCCTTCTCCTTAGACTCAACCTCATTCAATTTCTCTTCAATCCTTCTCTCAACCCAATTCAGTTTCTTGGTACGCTCTTGAATCCTTCTTTCCACCACACCACACTCCCTCTCCTTGTCTACAACCAATTTCTGTACATCCATCACTCTCTTCTCTTCACGTTCAATCTCCTGGCTATGCTTCTGAATCGATCTCTTTAATTCTATAACCTCTTGCACTTTCTCATCAACCAACTTCTGAACTCCACACAACTCGTCCGTTTTGGACTCCATCTCCGACTTGAATTTTAACTCCTTGGCTTCCAACATCTTCTCTCGCTCCCGAAGCTCTTCGAAACAGGTCCGGATCGCATTCCGGGTCGAATCAAAGTGTTCCTGGAGATCCTTCCATTGAATGGAGAGAACGAGCATGGAAGACGCTTGGGAATGCAATGACTCGTACGTCTTGCCTAGACTCCTTTGCTTCGTCTCCGATGCCTTCAAATCGGATGCTATCTTCTCCATGGTCACTAAACAAAAAGAAAACAAAAAAAACCAAGGCTTTGAAAACCAAGAAAACCCTAAAGGCTCTGTAAACCAAGAAAACCCTAGTGGCGCTACCGCGCTAGAAGGAAGAAAACATCTTTCACATCTTCTGATATTCCTTGAAGACTAGAGAGAGTGGTGGGACCACTCAGGATTGAAGTTGACCATTGTCTTTAGAAATCTTTTATTATTAGGAAAATTCTAGTATAACATTGACTTTGAGTTTCTTTTGTCACTTTCAGATCATAAGCCGGATTTCTAGCCCTGATCTCAACCAAATGGCAACTGTTATACCTACTATATCAGAGACAAGCCTATATATAACTCCCTAAAGGACACAGAAGGCCGAACCAACTACGGACACTGAGTAGGGTATAGGTAACAATGAAACAAGGTTGTTGATCAATTATGAATTCGGCGGGGAACTATGCCAAGCTCAACAGAAGATGGTGTTCAAGCTTATGGGGGAACCATGTTCTCAGGGAGGTAGACTTTGTTGCAAGTTCGAGGGAAGTTGGAGCCTAGTATATATTCTAAAAGAGATATTATAGTGTTGTGCTAGTGCAAGTGTTTGTGGATTGTCTGTCTATGATTTCATTCCAACCCTTTTTATATTGGGGCGGTTTCATTATTAACATCCAAGCAAACTTCAATTGCGATTTCACCCGGAATCTACTATAGGATTTCGCAAGGATTCTGTTTCCTAATAGAGATTCAACATAATTGTTAGAATTAAATTCAGTTGGGGGTGACTTCATGTCAGTCCTTACGTTTTTAATTTCATCAGTTTACCCCCTGAACTCTTCAATTTCTGTCTATCGTGCCCACATTCTCATATTTCGTTTGAATTGACCGTTAATTCTAGATACGGGCCCTATAGTTAAGGTTAAAATTAATTTGAACTAAAATATAATTTCTTCAACATTGTAAGATTTTTTTTTCCTTCATCATATAAGTTATCTATTCTTAGATTTAAAAGTTTCGGTTCATTGAGTGTTCATATGAGAAGTCTTTATTAGAGAATGTAAGCTATGAAGTGATTAGTTAGCTAAAAGATTAACAAAATAGATTGTGCATAAAATTCATGCTTCTCACCGATTATAATAGCCAACTCGAATCCTATCCCTTTTTCTTTTAAGAAATATCATGTTGATATATTAATACAAGCTAAAAAAAGTCGTTACGTACCTTCCCTATACGATCATGAGTAGATAAATATGAATACAAAAATGATACATAGACCAGATCCAATCATTCGACAGTATTCAAGATCACTTGATCAATGAGCCTACTACCAATGCATAATGAAGCGATGCAATAGTGTTAAAAAATCCATCTGTGACTCGAATCCTATCCCAATTAAAACCAATTTAAAGATCAGTTACGCTATTTGGGTATCAATCTCACTCAACTTAAAAGGAGTATTGGAATCCAAGGTTTTTCTAACTACGACAGAGTTTGGACGTTTCCAGGACTGTTAAAAACTTAAAATGGTATCTAGAATTTCAAAGAAAAAGAGTCATCGAAGTGTTGACTGTTGACACGGTTAGTGTAAAAAAAAACCCAAAATCTAATTAGTTAACATGCCGTCAAAACAACCCATAGAGCCCACATCGAGGACATCAATTATCAAGTTGAAAACAGAAGTAGAACTCAGAAAATAGAATACCTCGAGAGGGTAGTGCTTGGACAAAACACTGGTGTAGTAGCTAGCCTTCTTGAATCCCAGATGGAAGAGGTTTATAAAGAAATAGGATTTGATTAGGATACTGAAATTTCCAAGTCACAAAGTGACAAAACTATGTCCTTCTGAGTTGTATCCCAAAGAGTCGTGTATAAGAGAATGATGGGCGTGAGGAAGGTCGATCGAGGACAGTTTATAGTACAGGTGATGAGGGGGCAGTCATAGTTTTCGTTGATGGTTTTGGGGTTGAAGCTTTGGTTATATTAAGGCTGGTTCTGAATTTGATGGGTCGAAATGATATTGAAATAGGGGAGACTGCAACGCTGAATTCGGGTAACCAGGTAATTTAGGTCTTGGGAAGGAAGATGATGGGGGGAAACGAGAAAGAAATAAAGACGACGTATTAGGGAGTGGCAGAAAATTAAGAAGAAAATATCGGATTTCGATACAGACTGTTATGCTCGTGTTCATAGTCAAGGGACAAAAATGCGGATGATATCCCACATTTGCTCCTTTAATCATTGATATCTCACTTTTCAAAAATATCACATTGGTATCTGAAATTCCTACCCTTACCCAACATAAGCATCTGAAACTCATTTAGCCGGTTAACTCGACCAGCTGCCGTTAGACTTTGAGGAGTATCTTTGCCACTTCCAATTTATATTGTTATTTAAAATTAAAATATGCTATGTGAAATCTAAACCATCTTGCACCTTTCTTGTGACCATTCGATTAGGAATAAAACTTGGTCTCTCTCTTTCGCCACGGCATCCCCGTTCTCCAGGGCCTCGCGTTCTTTAACTGGGCAGCGTCTCGCGAGGGGTTTGAGTACAATCCGGAACCTTACAACGAAATGGTCGACCTAGGCAGTTCGATTAAGGAGGAAGAAGAGCAGCAATTTGATATCACAATTGCATTACATGTCCACCCTCAATGGCTCAATAGCATTAAGCTGTGTATTGAGGAAATGAACGGGCTTCTAGTTGGCACTTAGAAATTCTATTCTTGCTCCTGCCAACTTATTACTATGAATCTAATTGCAACCTCGTCTTGATGACATCAAGCTCACACTTGTGGAAGAGTCTGTAATGTTTAAAGTTTGGGTCTTTGTGTGAATTTTGGGAGATTTGGTTTTCTGGGGTTTTTTGTCTTTGCTTTTGAAGTTTAAACAACTTATGGTTGTGTGTAATTAGATTGGGTGTCAAGACCAATTTAGGAGAAAGAGATTGTCATGATAAAAAAGAAGACCAAGTTCAAGTTCACGGAATCACGGAGGCTCTGCTAAGATATCTCATCTGCAATTGAAGAATGAACTCATCTATGGCAGATACTGAACTTCGTCCAGCGGTAGCCTCTATTGGAATTCGTCCGGGCGGCATGAGGCGTTCGGCACTAAACTTCGTGCCCCCCTACCGGACGGGAGATCAAAGGACTACTTGATAAAAAGTGAAAGCCTTCTTTCCTATACTACTATGGAAAAATAAAAATGAGTCCTTCCTTAATAAGTTAACTAGGTTTTTCATCACAATCTAAAAGTTACTGTTTGTGTTTTACTCATGAAATATGGAGAAGAGCAAAATCTCATATATGGCATAAATACAAACTTTAATTTCTTAACACTCCTACAGTAGCATCCTCAACACACTTGGTACAATCTTGTTAACTACAATTCACCATTGTATCTGCTTCTAGCAGTTCACTAATTCGAAGGAGATTTCTCCCAAATACTCTTGTTAGTTTGAATGTTACAAAGAAATCCCAAAATCTATGGAAATCCCTTGTGCACAAGAGAAATAGAAAATCACAAGTCTTGATTGATAACCTGATGAATTGAACCCCAACTTTCTGGCTCTCAGCTGTCCCTTGGTGGACCTTTCATCAGGGTTTTATACGAACCACAAATGAACCTGTTCAAAAATTTCAGACAACAATAATAACATCAAACAATGCCAGCAAGCACAAAGAAAATAACCACAGTATGACTTATAAATTATGGAGATATAAAATGCATACAAAACAAAGAGACGAGAAGTTGTGAGATATATGTCAGATTTGGTAATGTCAGCACCAAATCAAGGAGGAAGAATAAAGAAGGAATAGCCGAGCAGAGAGCAACACCCCCACCTTCATAAATAACGCATCTCTATTTTGAAAGTCATACACAAGAATCAGTACAAACCAATTTTGAGACATGAATTAGGCAAAAGAGGGTTAACTTTGAATGGACTCCTCTGGATCCCACAAGTAGATAGAAAGTTGGATTTACATTGAATCCCACCTGAATTGCCCCATGTCTCAACAATTTCTTTCTTCTTTGAAAGATATTAAGGATCTACTAATCAAATACATCACTCAAAAGTCATACCTAATCCCTTAGATGCTTGCATTAGGGATACAAAAAAACAACAATTTTTTCCTTTTCATTCTTAAAACTTGGTAAGTAGGCAAAATATAGGAGAACCATCAAACGCCTCAAATGCAAGGTACTTGTATTATATGTAAATCAAAGTTTGAAGGACCTGAATCAACCAACACCATTGATATCCCATGAGACGGTCAAAACAAAACATAAGATGCAATTATCAGAATCCAAGAATGAAAACAACTCAGTAGACAGAATAGCATGAGTTTGAAACCAGATACTTAAGCCTAGAACAAGTGCAACATGGTTCAAAGGTACTTCTATGGACACAGGTTATGGCCAAGACCTTCACTTTTTATCCATGCAGCAGGGCTGGATAGAAGACATTGACATCATTTTACAGTTTATTAGGTGTTGCTCCAAATTTTACTGTTCTCTAATTGAAAATAGGTGAGTTAGAACAACTCTATCACCCAATACCCATATCAATCCAATATTAGTCCACTGAGGCCATGACTAGAGGGAGACAAAGGGACGCCTTTATTTACTAGCTCAAAACATCATATACTATACACTATGGTATAAAGACTGAAATGATATAGCATATGTGAAATTGTTAAATGTTAACTATATTGCAGATTTTCGCTTAGCAAATAGGAGGGTAACAAGGAAGAATTCACTCAACAAACAATGAAGTATTGCAGGTCACTCAAACTATCAGACGATGACAATAAAAGTCAAGTTATCCAACATATCAGCTTTCTTTTCCTTAAAAAGAAAGCCATATAAGCTATACTGAGATCAGTGAGATGGACAATCCATGAGAATGACAATCAGGCAATATAATCTTAACAAACCCCACAGTAGCTACTGATGGAGGACAATAAATTTCTCAATTTGAAACTAAATGTAGTCACAATTCTAAATCACTAAGAAGAGAGAAACTCACATGCAGGGAGGTGGGAAGTATCCGCAGAAACAGCGCAAGCAATCCCCAAGTTATGAAGAGCCCCTTTTATGACTCCACAAGAGAAATGGAGATGCATATTTGGTATTTGTGCCGCCTTGTTTTCACCCAAGGCCTCAGAATTTTCTTGAGACACCTCTCCATTTTCCGCAGACGGATCAAGAGACATGCGTGAAAGCCACCGAAACCGATTATCTTGCAACACAAACGTACCCTGCAAGACAAAACACAATTTATCTCATCAAAACCACAACACACAGAATGCCAAAATCACATCGGTTTGAGAAGCTACCCTATGATTGGTCTTCAAGTTGTCTATCTGCTTCTTGAAAAGCTCAGACCAGAAATCCTTGCAGATGAACTTAATTGCATCCAGATGATCCGTAAACCGAGGCCGCTCCATTGTATACCTAACAAACATAACTAATACATTACTATCTCCATACACAAATGCACATAGTCTCAGTACCCCACTCATATTTCTATATTCTGATCAAGATTCAAACCCAAAAAACAAAAATGCATATAAACTTGTAACCAACTCTGCTCATGTAAAGCGATTTCTTCGAAACTAAAGTAGACATCTTTACATAAATCAAACACTGAAAATCACATGATCTCAAATTTCCCACATTTTCCAAGCTACACCCAATAGCTAACAGCTATTTCCGATCTAAAGACCAATTCTTGAAATCAAAGAAATCCCCAAATTGGATGAAATTAGGGCACAAAATGAAAAGGGGGAAACTTGAAGAGAAGGTGTGATAGTGTGTACCTCTCGGAGAGCTGGTGGCCGACCTGGTAGCCAATAGCGTCGATCCTACTGGCAGCAAGCTCGGGCTTATTGGCGTATAAGCGATTGCAGTACATGGATACCATCTCTGTGAGTAGACTATCCACACAGCTCTCTGAGACCTCTCTCCCCATTTCCTCTCTCAACTCTGCTCTCTGCTTCTTCTTCACTCTCTTTGTTTGTTTTTACAAATAACCAAATTTGCGTGTTGGGCCTATTGGGCTAGCTTACAACACGGGCCTGTTAATGCTTTGTTAGTTAGAGACCGTTCATAATTGTTGATAAAACATTAATAAGATTTGAACCCATGATCTTAACACTGTCGTTTAGACTAACAAACTAACTAGGCATGAACCTTGTTGTTCATAACTGTCGTTTAAACTAACAAACTAACTATGCATGAACTTTGTTGTTCATAAGCGATCTCTATACTTTCCCCAAGTTGCAATTTTGTGAGTGGTGCATTCCATTATTTACTGTATATTTGTAAGGGGCAAGAATGCACACAATTGAGCAATAGGGTACGTGTCTGATGGGTTGATATGATTTCAATAACTGTTAATGAGGTATAATCTTTGAAAAAGGATGACAAAATAGTTTGTAACACATCTGGCTGATCTAACTCACATTACAGGTACCAGCAAGCATACAAATTCTCTCCTTATAAACCGGTGCCTGAGTATAGAACTAAGCTAAAGGTGATAAATGGATGGCTGGTACTGATTACTTGAGAAACTTGCTTCTCGTTTTTCTGCTTTTTTCAGCTGGCTGATGCGCGCTCTGAGGTTCTCCGGAGAATACTGTGGTTCAACTCCAAGCTATAGCTCTTAGAGATATTACTTCTTTATCTACAGCAGCATCCTGCAAGGAAATCAATGAAACACAGTACAGAAAAGACTGGCTTTTTGGGGTCCAAGGATGGTTGATGAAGCAAAAGAAAAAGGCACCTATACCTCCTGCCTTATGAGGATCTTGCCCCCTCTTGGACCTCCTTGGCAAACTTCAAATGTGCTTTAAGCAGGGGTATAGGAGGGAACTTGTCAAGCTGTTCAAATGCATGAAAGAATTTAATAGCCTCAAGTCGAATCTTCTGTGATACCAGTTTTTGAATAAATTCTGTGGCCGAAAAAAGTTCAGGTTTAACAAATTACAGAGGTAGCAAAACTCAAAAACGGAAAGATCAGTTCAAGCCTAGCATCGTACAAACAGAAGCAGCCGACTTGGCCTAAAGTCATGTAAAATAAGAAGCATTAACATTAAAGAACAAAACCACAACCAAGAGAAATTCAATCAGCAAAAACCAGAAGAATCCACAATAACAAGAGCACAGTTACCATAAACATTCTTTCCATGAACAGAAATTCCCCAAAAGTTATTAACAAACCTGTATCCATTTACTTGATTAAAGGTCTAAACTTCACAAGTGCAAAGTTATCTGTGGCATGTCTGACAACTTCTACAACATTCTACCAAATAATAAAGAGGCTACACTCATTTTCAAGTATATTATTGTTTTCTTCAAAAACTTGCTGCCCAAACAGATATTTTAGCAGACTACTTTAATCAACAAACAACATAGATCATCAAAAAGATAAACATGTTTTATAGTAATCGGGGTCCTAACTCCAATTAACATCCAGGCAATAAGCCCATCCTTAGTGGTTTTATTAATTTTATACCTCCCTGTCCAAAATTTTCAAATAAATAGCATATGCCAGCCAAGAGCTAATGAAGCAAACCTTCATTTCAAATATCTGGTTGACAGCTTATCCTGAACCTCAATAAATTTCTCGTTGTGATAATTTCTCCGTACATTACTGATAACCAAGCCATTTACCCAAAAATGGTGCCATATCTAGGATTGCAAATTTGCAGCAACTCTGAAGCACTAAATCATACACCAAGTTTGACCTCATGGCTAGGCCAGGAGACGATCAGATAACAAACTGACACATTTGTTGTAAAGAAGCAAAGTGAAATTTTCTATAATATGTTTTATAAAACACCACGACGGACTATCATCAACCAACCAAAAGCAATCTGTAAATCAAACTACCAAACAAAAAATGAAGAACAAGAAAAAAGTTTCCAAACACTCACCGGAGGCTCTATCCGAGAAACCCAGATTGAAAACCAATTCTAAAACTTACAATCAGCAATACGGGTTCGGGGAATATTTTACTACCCATTTAGATAGAATTTCATTATTTACAATGCACAATTGCATGAAGATACATACTATGCAAGAGAGGAAGTCATCCGATCAGATTACAAATCTCAATATGGGTTTTGAGGGACAAACCCCGGGTTTCCATACCCAAGAGGGATGTTGGCAGGCATACTAAGCTGCACAGGATAATTGTTGGATGGAATACTAAACTGTCCATTGTAGAATGAAGAACCTGGATTCGGATAGTCAGGGTGAAATCCAGATGGTCTATCTGCCGATAAGGATGTCCGCTGAAATTTGTGTTCATGTTGTTGAAAGCTGGGATCAACTGTGCTGCATAAACGTTTTTTCTGATTTTCGTTTTTCCGATCCTCCATAAATTTCTGCAGCACAAGTATTTGCTTCTCAATGCTCTCAGTAGTGTACTGAGACTTAAGGTTGTGAACTTTGATACATTGAATAGCATGTCGTAGATCAACTATTCCTTTGTTCACAACCTGATCTTGTTCATAGAGCATTTTCTTTCTCTTGCTATTTTCCATGCACTTCATGGCCTTCTCAACATATTCTTTTAAGACTCTCTCTGGAGGGAACTTGTGGAATAACTTGAATTTGTGAATGCGTCCATAAGCCTTCACCAGTTTTTTCTGTTGAATAAATCTCTCAATAGCCTTAATAGCACTAGGTGGAATAATAGCAGCTTGTCGACCAAACCTTTTCCTAATTGTGCTAGGAGCAACAATAATGTTGTTCTTGGCAGTTGGTTGAAGATTTGGAGAAGAAAAAGTTGCTTCTGCAGGCGATACTGCTTTCTCAATATTATCAGATGCAGCACTAATGTTATAGGCAGGTGCTTTGTCTGTGGTACCAAGGGTGCAGGATAATTCAGTTGCTTGTTCATGTTGATCTACTACCTTAAGAAGACCTTGAAGCTCATTTGCATCATTGACAGCAGCTGGGGTATTTTCCAATGGCTCACTGTTTACTTTTATTTGAGAACCAAACTGTTTCTTTGAAAATTCAAGCTCTTTGCCCTGCTCTTCAAGGTGTTTCTCTTTTGCTTTAAGTTGCTTTAAGAGTTCCTGATGCTGTTTTTCCATTGTATCGCTTTTTATTACAAGTTGTTTCTCTTTCGCTTCAAGTTGCTTTTCGCGTTCTTGATGCAACTTTTCCATTGTATCGCTTTTTGCTACAAGTTGTCTCTCTTTCGCTTCAAGTTGCTTTTCGCGTTCTTGATGCAATTTTTCCATTGTATCGCTTTTCACTTCAAGTTCTCTCTCTTTCAGTTGAAGTCGCTGGGAGTATGCTTCCTGTTTCTCTACCTCCTTCTGAAACTCCTCCAAGCTCCTTTTATTAAGCGCATCAACTTCCTCAGCTTTTGACAGAACTAGCTGCTCTTTCACTTCCAATTCTCTCTCTTTATGCTCGAGATTACAAGACCACTCCTCCATTGATTTTTGACGCAAGCTTTGATCTTTAATTTTCAATTCTACTTTCCTCATAATATCCTCTCCTGACTTAAGCGTCTTAGAGACTTCCACTGCTGATTTCTTTGGTTCTTTCAATTTCTCCTCCAATTGTTCCATATGAAATGCTTTCTTCTGCTCCTCACTAGCCAATTTCGACTTCTCTTCGATACTCTTTACAATCTCATTCAATTTCTCCTCTTCCGCTTTAATTTGCTTTTCTTTCAAATCAAGTATTTTACTCTGCTCTTTAATCTTCCTCTGAATCCGATTCAGCTCCTCACGAGATTTGTTTGACTTCTCTTCTATATTCCTCTCAACCCCATTCAATTCTTGAATTCGTCTCTCCATCTGTCTCTCCATCTGTTTGATCAATGACTGGAGGGAATCCAAGTAGTTCCTGGCGTCAGTAACCTCTTTTTGTTTCTCGTCAATCAGCTTCTCAAATTCAACTACCTCATTCCCTTTGGACTCCTTTAACTCCTTTAGTTCCTGGGATACCTTTAACTCCTTTGCATCCAACTGCTGCTCTCGTTCATGGAGCTCTTTGAATCGGATCTGAGTCTTATCCCGGATGGAATCTAATCGTTCCTCCAGTTCCTTCCACTGAAGGGTGAAGACTAGCATGGAAGATGATTGAGAGTACAAGCTCTCAAACATCTTGCTCATGCTATTCTTCTTCATCTCATATTCCTTCAAATCCAATTCCATCTTCTCCATTATAATCTGCTTGCTGTAAACCAAAAAAAGAATAAAACCAAAACACCAAGTCTACCGATTGAGCGGTGAGATCTGAGAGTGTTAGGTTACAAAATCAAGAAAACCCTAACTCTCTACGCGCTCTGCAAGAGAGAAGAGAGAGCGTCAAAGCTGAACTGCTAACGTCACTCTCTGCAGGGAAGAAGAGAAAGCCTAACCTAAAACTTAAATAGCGTTTTCTTGAATCCCAAATGGGGTTTTCTTGAATAGCCAACGGTGCTCTGTGCAGGGGAGAAGAGAAATCTTAAACTGTGTTTTTCTTCCTGTCATGAGCAACGCATATATAGGCACCAACTCCTATTTCCATGTGGGTAGTCTTTTCCTTATGGACTTGGGATTTATAGCTTAATCCTAATTCTATTATGCTTCTGTTATTAGGTTTTCCTATACCACTTTGGATTGTAGGACAAAAACAAATCCTTCTCAAATCAGGTTTCCTATACAACTTAGGATAGTTAGAAAAATAAAAATAAGTCCTTCCTTGATTAGGTTTTTCATATCACAATCTGAAATTTACTGTTTTCATTTGATTCATGATTATTTTCTGTCGTTGTTGCTATATATGGAGAAAAGCACAATCATTACAACCTCTATACCCAAATACACGTAAACTCAGTACCTCACTTCCTATACTCTGAACAAGATTCAAGCCCAAACACAAAAATGCATATACGTTTCTGACCAACTCTGCTTATCTTCTTCGAAAACAAAGCAGACATCTTTACATAAATCAAACAATGAAAATCACATGATCTATGATTTCCCACATTTTCCAAGCTACACCCAATAGTATACCAGCTATTTCAAATCTAAAGCCCAATGCTTGAAATCAAAGATGGCCCCAATTTGGAGGAAATTAGGGCACAAAAATGGAAAGGGGGAAACTTTAAGAGAAGCTGCGATAGTGTGTGGGGAGGTGTACCTGGGCGGCGACCTGGTAGCCAATAGCGTCAATCCTACTGGCAGCGAGCTCGAGCTTATTAAGCGATTGCAGTACATGGATACCATCTCTGTGAGTAGACTATCCACGCAGCTCTCTCATACTTCTCTTCCCATTTTCTCTCTTCCTACTTTGTTTCTCTGCTTCTTTACTGGGGTGAAATTAGTTTCTATTATCGTTTAACAAGTAAACGAAGATTCTATGTTGGGCCAATTGGGCTAGGTTAGACCACGGGCCTGTGGATAAATTTTTTATTGTTTTTTCTAACGAGAAAAGATCGAAGAAGATGAAAGAAACTTGTTATTCGGAACTCAACAAAACAAAGAAATTTAAGAATGGAGAGTTGGTAACCCGTAACCCGAATCAATAATTTAGAGTAGTATACATGTTGATAAAATAATCGATAAATTTAGATAAAATTTATATTTATTAATTTATTTTGAGAGTTCTGTTTCAGCAGAGTAGCTATTAGAGAAAATTTAGCTATTCATTAACAAATTATCTCTCATGAATTGATCAATTTTTCAATTTTACTTATCAATTTTTAAATTTATCAACTTGTTAAGTTACTCTTCACACCACCGAACCACCAATTCCCCATCTTCACCCTCTCAGCACCTCAAGACCACTCCACCATATCTCATCCTCACTTCACCTCTGTTGTATGTTTTAATTACTCGCAACTGCACGAACCACTTATAGAATAGAAGTGCAAGCACAAGGTCGTTCATTCTATGGATTGATTAAAACAACTTAGTATGCCAATTATATTACACCTAATGAAATAAACACACTGATTTTATGATGTTGATGAATGAAAACATAAAATTAAAGTAATAAAACTGAAATTAAAGACAAGAGAACAATGAAATTTCTAAAAGTTGAAACACATATTATAAAGATGCTAAAGCATTGAATCCACCACCTAATACTCCTACCCTCCTCTCCAGTTGATAGCAATTGAACTCCTTAGATTACATGCTAACTATTTCCGTACATAAGCCTTATTGATCCCGGACATATGCCAAAGTTCTTCTAACCAATGAATTATAACTTATTGATCCCGTATAGAACTCAAGTAGTCAAACTATAATCTACGTCACGTTATGATCAGGTTCAAGTAAAACATGTTCAACTCCATTAAGCACAAAAGAACTAGGAAATCATGTAAACAAGAATTTCGACTATAATCAAGCACTTGTATTCTTAACTTACAACTCTTTAATCACAAGATTAAAATAATCTTTTGGAACCCTAGAAAACATCTACTCTCGATCAACCCTCATGCTCTCCAACCAAATAACTAATAAACAAAACCTAGGTCTTATTGATCCCAAGCAAAGATTTTGAATAAAAGTTCAATTAAAACGGTGATTGAAAATTTAACATAGCAATCCATTGAATCCAAAGCAATTAACTAAAGAAATAGAGTAATCATACTAAGGGTTTCATCTCAGCCCTAGCTAGAAGTTTAGAAATCCACAATCAAAGAAAACATGACTAGAAATAAAGATAGCATGGAAGAAACAATGGAAGAGATAAGAACTCGGTCCGGCGATGGAGAAGCTCTGTTCTTCTTTCTCTTCTGCAAATATTGCTACCTCTCCGTTCTTGCTGCATCTCTGTTCCCTTTTTAACGTCCTCTAGGGTTTTACTTTTATTCCTCTTGAAATCCCAATTGATTTGGGCTTTTCGGACTCTCTTTATCCAATATGGAATAGCTTTCTTCTCTCCAAATAACATAAGGTTATTATTGTTAATGCAAGAGTAACCTTCCAAATATATAGACATGTTCAACCCTTTTCCTTATAGTACTAAGATTGATGGACTTGGGCCTCACAAATTAGAATCATGAGAAGATATGCAAAATTTGTCAAAATCTGCCTCCACGTGTTGCGTTCACTCAAACCTTTATAACTTGATCTAGAAAAATACAAATCCACTTCCGTAAAATTCCTCAAAAAGCTAACATCCGTAGCTATCCAATGGTGTATGGCTCGCCTCTAGATTCCTTGTGAGCAGGTACAGTTTAATCCTCAAAGTTGACGCACAGCAGGACAGTTTTTGGATCACTCGGGATAGAAGGCACCTTTGCAATCCTCAGTTCAACTTTTAGCTCCAAATTCTCTTTTTCTCCAACTTGACTTATAAAACATAAAAACCAAATAATAACTCACAATTGACAAGAACTTAGCATATAATCTTGCATCTAAGGGTATAAAAATGTATGAAATATGAATCTATCAACCTCTTATCACCAAGCCACCTCTCCTCAACACCATATCAAATCACCTCATCCTCATTTCCATCACCTCAAGAGTCAAGACTACTCCCCTCAAGACTACTCTCCTCAAGACCATTTATATTTGAGATTTGGGTAAAGTGAGAAGCTATAAATCAAGCCTTGCCACAATTGCTCCATAGCAATTTGTGACTTGTTCTTGTTACTTCTCAATCCTCTTCACCTTTACCTTTTTAATTTGATGTGTTTTGTTGTTGATTTGTTGATAGGTTGTGGAGCAAAGATTCATGTAAAAATTGACAAAGGTTGGGGTTATGGTAAAGGTTAAGGGATTTAAATCAATATTGGAAACTTGAGCATAGGTTAGACAAGAATATGAACACAAGCAATGTGGTCATACAAATGTATTTCAAGATTACTAGAAACTTGAGCATAGATTAGACCAGGAAATCCCACAGTATAACAAGAAAAAATACATGTAATCCTACGCCACAGTACTATCACTTCTATATTTTGTTGCTAAAAGAGAACAGTATTCCAAAAATACAGAGACAAAATGGAATGATATGCATACTGTAGAATAAGTAGGAATGGTATAGATAAAGAACGTTCTAGAATGCATACTTAAATGTAAGTAACCAATGTAATGATAGTTATGATCCTTCATAGGCCACAGGTATAAACATCGTGTAGAAGAGAGAACATAGTAATGAATTGAAAAAAAGAAATGGTCCTAGACTTCTAGTTTCACACGCAGAACACTAAAACTTGCACCAAGAAATACTATTAGTAAGAATCAAATGGAGCAACAGAAGGAATAAGGAAGCAAAATAAAAACTAACATGGAAATTCCAAATTAATCAAAGGAACATCATGATCAGCCTTGTCTTCATAATCTCATCACCATAGTGAAATGGAGGCTTAGATAACCCCGGCCAATGCGCGGCAAATTTCACAGTGGATGTGCTCCTCAAAATCTCAAATGTTCAAAGAAAGAATAGATGCAAGACCTTAAGGACCCCATCATTGCCAAAGAGTTCATAACCACCCAGCTGTACGAGAATCTGAAGCAAAAGGGGGTAGTTCGACTGTTCGACCAATTTGGACTGAAGCAACTTGATACTGTAGAAAACCCAAATGTGTGTTTAGCTTTTGGAATGAAAAAAGTTTGGGCTGTAAAGTACGAATAGAAATCAGAAATCATAGTGATGTAATGATGCTCGTTCGTATAGTATAAGATTCAACTTGTTATGGGTAATTTTTTTATTTTTTTTTCCATATATCTCCTAATTTGTAATCCTTGGCAAATTACTAAAATAAAGTATAAACTAATCACAACCCGAGTTAATGTCATCACAGTGTTGGTATTTTTGTTGCAACATGATATACCTTGAATGTGAGTGAGGAATCTCAACTATTAAATTATAAGACTCCAATACAAGTTTATTCGTCGATGCAATTTTGTATAACACTCCTCTGAATTTCTTATTATGTTTTTGAGAAAAAGCATGTGTTGTAACAATTTTTTGCGGTTATCTTATGATTACACCTAGTACTTGACATGGTATAGTTAGTAAAGTTCACACAAGTTTATTAATTTTGGATATTTGAGAAACACAAACTTAGTGCTTTTACCGACTAATGGACCTTTTATATATAGATGTAGAAATATAAATCAACTTGACAGGGTCAGTGAAACCTACATCAGACATAACCATTTTTGTAAAATGTAAATCACAAAAACATACCTACACAAGAACGATTATTATCGTTAGAGCTAGCTACCACTAGTTGCAATTTTACTCGGAACTTCTCCTCTTACTTCTGCCTCCCTCTGAGTCGCATAATTCAAGACTCCGTTTCATGATGTTGGTGGGTGGATTGAGTAAGTTTTTCAAATCTTCCTCGTACAACAATCGAGCTCCACACCTCTTCACACAATTCGGGCATGGAATAAGAGAACGACTCCAAGAATGACAACAATACGCGTCGAATGAGAACGTAAAAGAGCAGCTTACGGTATCCTGGATTACACTACGAGGCATAAAAGACACCCAAAGATGATCTCCCTTCATATGCCTCGAATTTCTTAGATTCAAATTGTGTTTAAAATCAACCCCAAGCAATAGACCTTCAATTACGAACTCAAGAGTTTGAGGTTCTTTCAGATCGGCAAAAACAGCACAAAGCACAATGCCCATCCACTCTGATTTACAATTTTTCCGATCCGGAGGCAGCTCCATAGTCAATGAGCCTCCCTCGCTTTGAACATCAAACCACTCTGAGATTCTACTTCCAGGACTTACAATATCAAATGGATGAAAATTACGCCAGCTGTATGAGAGAAAGACCGGACAGATTCCCTACACCAAAGGAACAATTATGCATGTTCAATGAGGATTTAGAAGATACAGTCAGAGAGAGAGAGTCCCTCTCTTCGAATATCAAACCACTCTAAGATTTTACTTCCAGGACTTACAATATCAAACGGATGAAAATTATGCCAGCTGTATGAGAGAACGTCCGGAGAGATTCCCTACACCAAAGGAACAATTAT
>NC_020491.1:14135888-14137294 GCF_000184155.1 Fragaria vesca subsp. vesca
GAGAGAGAGAGAGAGGACATACAAATATGAGTGATCGATGTAACATACCTGAGCAGCCAATCTTCTTAGCATCGAAAATATTCCATTAGTGAAGCCTTCATTGTCAATCAATCCAAAACAGTTCACAGTTGTTAAACGAAAGACCTCTAAATTGGAGGATGTGCCCTGCTGTGATGGTTCTGACAACTTTTTTAAGGAATCACAATCATTTGCATAAACTCTTAAACGACTAATCGATGGGAGATCCGGTAATTGTTGAAGCCTTTTGCACCCCGTCAAATGAATGAATTCAAGCTTAGAAAGGCATTTAATGCTTGCGGGAAGAGTAATAAAATCATTTCCACCAAGACGCAACTCAATTAGAGATGGAAAGCAGTAGCCAATATCATCGGGGATTACTCCTTGACTAAGATGACAATTAGTTAGATCTAACGACAACAAAGACCGTAAAGCCCTTGGAGATGGCAACGAAGGCTCTAGACTCTTTCTTCTGAATAAGGAGCCAAGCTTACTTCTCATAGCCGGTTTCAAACACTCTGTCTCCCCCGTATTTTCTACTAATTTCTTCAGTTTTGGGCATCCTGACATATAGAGCCCTGAAAGAGACTTCAGTTTAAAAATTGCTGTACCCGGTAGTTCCTCAGTAGCAGTACAGGATATGTGAAGGTTAGACAGCTTTTCCATCCCTTCTCCAAATTCTGGAATCTTTAGTTTTGAGCAGTAGGAAAGGTCGAGAGCCTCGAGGGAATCCATTTCAATCTTACTTGGGAAGCTCTTAACATTTTTGCATCCGTGGAGTGTCAACCACTTAAGTTTTTTGTGCACTGCAATGGATGGATGGACCTCCACTAAACCCTCACAATCTGCAAGAATCAACGCCTCAAGGTTCGGCATACCTGTGAAATCTGGGGTCTTCTTCAAATATTTGGAGACATTAAGATCCATACATTTCAATTTAGGCAAGTCCTGTACAATGCATGGAACAAATAATTACCTTTGGAAAATTTAAGATTCTATTGTGAAGTAGAAAACATGATCAACATTGTTACCAGTCTTCCATCCCAAAGCTCAACGAGTTGACTATTCGACATTTCAAGTTCAGCAAGTAAATTTGGTCTGAAACATGCTGGAAGAGACTTGGAAGGATACCAACTCCATCTGAGTATTATCAAAGAATTTGGGAGGAATTTGGGGCCTGAACTAACTATTAAATTATCAAATTCAAGAAACATAAGTTTGAGCATCTTAGAGAAGCATTCAAAATTCCAGTTTGAATCTGCCTCTTCTAATTCTGATAGGCTCAAGCGGATGCCTTTGATTGCTTCTGTTCCCTGGATATTAATTCAGAATAAAGAAAAAGTTAATTCCACACAGGGTCTAATATATATATCATGCTTAAACGAAAT
>NC_020491.1:14137369-14154819 GCF_000184155.1 Fragaria vesca subsp. vesca
AAAGAACTTCCAACGATTTTAAGAGCTAAGGGAAGCCCTTCCACATAATCTATGAAACACTTGGACAACTCAGAAAATCCTTCCTCAGGCAGTTCTTTTTTGAAGGCATTTTGACAAAATAGCTCAAGAGCTTCACAGTCATTTAGCCCCGATAGCTTAAATGATGTTTCTATATGATGCTCGGTGAGGAGACGTTGATCTCTAGTTGTAACAATGATTCTGCTTCCCTCACCGAACCAAGATTTATCTCCAACCAATAGTTTTAGGTGGTCACAGCTATCAACATCATCAACAACAAGAAGAACCTTCTTATTACGCATACATCTTTTAATGAAAATGGTTCCTTCGTAGTCATTAAAAACTTGTGAAACATTTTCCTTCAGGACTGGGAAAAGAACCTGTTTTTGAAGGTTGACCAGCTGACCATGAGACTTCCTGACATCAAGAAACTTAGCCACTTCAAAATCATGGAAAATTCTCTCATACACTAGCTTAGCAAGGGTGGTCTTACCCACTCCACCCATACCCCATATACCTATAAATCGAACATCTTTTTCCTCAAGAGTTAAAAGCAAACCCATTTGCCCAAGTCTAAAATCCATTCCGACTAACTTTTCTTCGGAATTAGACAATGTGATCGTAGGACGTAATTTCTCCCACACACTCTTGACAATGACATCTGTAAGCTCACGTTCACATCTAACAGAAAAAATAGACAATCATCAAGCTAAATAGCTAATAATTAGTATACATGTATATGTATGTAGCAGAACATTGCTAATTTGCTATGACAAATCAAAACTAAAAAGACAACAAACATGTGTTGAAGTTTTGTTGTAATGCTTACTTATAATTCTTTGCATCCCATCCAGATAGATTGGCCACTTTTCTCAAAGCATGTCTCCAACTCTCCACCTTCTTGGGGTCGTCACTGAACTTCACTTCATGCTTAGCAAAGGCTTCAGCAAAGCTATTCCTTTGATGTCGAACGTCGGACGGATCCACATTAAGGAAAACCGGCAGAATTCTCTTATCTCGGGGGTTCATAGACTCGATGATCTTGGCAAGCTCATCCAAGCACCAAGTGGAAGAAGCATAGTTGGGTGAGATAACAACGATGGCGAGATGAGAATGTTCGATATCGCTTAATAGCTCCGGGGAGATCTCAGATCCTATTTCAAGCTCTCGATCGTCGATGAAAGTTTTGAATAATTGGCAGAACTCCAGTTGGTGGTATAAATGGGAGATGAAACCCCAACGCGTGTCTTGACCTCTGAAACTCAAGAAAACGTCGAACTTCCAACGGGGAGGTGGCTCAGCCAAAGCATGAGATGACGAGGAGGCTCTTTGGGTGCTCAAAGCCATCGGAAAACACCAAGATCAAATATCAAGGTTTAGGAGAGTGGAAGAGGAAATGAAAGCTAGTCGCAGAAGAGTGCAGGGCGTCTTCTTTGGTATAGCTCAAGGCTGACCCTTTGATTCTTCAATGGACAATTAACTGATTGAGATACAGTTTTCTATCATGTAATTACCAAGTAATAAGGATTTTTTCTTATATCACGATGGCTTTTGATATAAAAATTAGAAGTTGTCATATCATATTAGGCGTGAAAGGACTCTTTCGCTAAAAACGTTATTTACATAATCAATTTGAATTGGAAATTATTTGAAGTGCCTCTATCTCCTCAAGGTGTTTAAAAACATAACAGCGAGGTCAGAGATCAAATATATTGACAGAAAATGTTAGTAGATTATTCTGTCTTACATATTGTCCTAGTCTTGGGCGTAGGTAACATGAAGTTTACTGGCGTTTGCAAAATTGGATTGACTCTCATAATATATACACAAGATGATGCTTACATATATATTTATGTAGTGAAGACTGGAGAGAGAGAGAGAGAGAGAGAGAGTTGTAAATACATGAGGTTTGGTTTTTCAGTCCTAGTCTTCCTGGTTGCTATCATAGGAAGAGACTTAAGAGCCATGTGGTGCTTATTATAATGAACTAGATGCTCTTAATTTAATTTAGTGAATTAACAAATCTGCAATTTTCAAATCCTCAGCAAATGGAGAGACCTAATTACTTGCTTTCTATGATTATCAATTCATCATTATTGAGTGTCATCTATAATATATGTTGTTGCTAACGTATACCTGAGCCTCTTATGCGACTGGGAGATGCCTCCCTAACGAAACTATGTGCGAGACAACAACTTTATAGCAGAGCAAAACAACAACAAGAAAAGCTAAACTTTTTACTGTTATGCGGAAGCGTAAAAACAAACCGAATATTGAATGGAACTATTTGAGTGACCAAAGAACGATAAATAAAAGTAGAAGACGAGAACACAAAATTTATAGTGGTTCACCCAATCAATGTGATTGAGCTAGGTCCATTTTTGGAGCTGGCGAGAAAATTCCACTATGACAATTGGAGAGAATACAATAATACTCTTAACCCCAAAACCCCCAATCTTCTATGTTGATAGAAAACAAAGAAGCTACTGTATAGGCTAATCTAATTTCCCTCTATTTCTCTCGCACACCAAATTGATGGCGGCAGCCCTATATGTATCTTACTCTATTATCTAGTTAGACTAGGTGAAATACATATACATATGTTCTGAAGAGCATCTCCAACAATGGTTGATAAAATAGTTGATAAATTTAGATAAAATTTATATTTATTAATTCATTTTGAGAGTTGTGTTCCAACAGAGTAGCTATTAGAGAAAACTTAGCTATTTATTGACAAATTCTCTCTCTTGGTGAATATGATATGGGTACAAATCCGACCCGGGGAAGGACATGGCGCCGACTCCAACGAAAGGACGACGACCGTAATGGAGGATGGTGTTCCAATTATCTCCATCCCTTGGTCTAGGGTTTTGGGTTGGGCCTGGGCTCACTTGTTGGGCCCAGTCCAGCTTGGCCTTATTTTATTTTTAGCTTTTATTGTTTTAGTTTTATTTGAGGTAGTTTTTGGGTCTGGTTTTCAGATCTCAAATAAGTCCTTACTCTTTCGAGTTTGTTGGATAGATGTCATGGTTTCTAATAGGTACTTGAATTCAGGTAGCTTGTTCGTTGTTACAAGAACCCAGATTTCAGCCAGTCTTTGGCCGTGCATTTTATCAGCCTGTGTTGAACGTGCCGGGAGATCCTAGGATAGCCCACCCAATGGTATTCTGTTGTTGTCAAATCCTGTCCCAGTAATTGCTACCTATGTTGGTCAAGTTAACTTGGGCGGCTGCCCAATTCGATTTCTATTAGATCCATTGACATGTCAGTCTCTCTTCTTCAGAGTGAGGACAAGTAGTTTAAGGCTAGAGTTATTTGCTCGTAGTTGTAATTTTTTGTTGGGTGCTGTGATTGTTTTGTAATTGCAGTTTATTGAATGAAATTTTCTTTAATTAAAAAAAAAAATTGCTTATCAATTTTTAAATTTGTCAACTTCTTAAGTATACTCCTCACACCACCGAACCACCAATTCCCCATCTTCACCCTCTCATCACCTCAAGACCACTCCACCATATCTCATCCTCACTTCACCTCTTATCACCAAGCCACCTCTCCTCAACACCATATCAAATCACCTCATCCTCATTACTATCACCTCAAGACTACTCCCCTCAAGACTACTCTCCTCAAGACTATTTATTTTTGAGATTTGGGTAAAGTGAGAAGCTATAAATCAATTCTTGCCACAATTGCTTCATAGCAATTTGTGGCTTGTTCTTGTTACTTTTGATTCCTCTTCACATTTACCTCTTTAATGTGTTTTGTTGTTAATGGGTTGTGGAGCAAATATTCATTTAAAAATTGATAAATTTATAAATTTATAAATTTTTTCAATGTTGCTGGAGATGCTATTAGGTTCTAAAAACTAAGAGCGGTATTCAATTGAAAATGTTAGCACCTAGACTTGAGCGAGACGACATATTATGGTTCAATTGTTAACACATTCACTGGTGGTTATGGTTCTGAAAGTATTAATCGACACAAAATCTATCTCCAAGTTGCCACCATTTTCCACATGCCCATTTGGCAGAACTATATTCAGCCATGCATACATTTCTGGAGACTTGTGAGTTGGACTTGGACACAAATCAGGTAGTATGATATGATATGATATCATAATATAACTGTTAAACAAGGTAGGTTTATAACACAGATCTGCTGATCTAACTCATATTACAAAGTACCAGCAAGCATACAAATTCTCTTCTTACTGAGCTACAGGTGATAAATGGATGGCTGGTACTGATTACTATGTGTGCCATAGCCACTACTTGAAGAAACTGGCCTATCCTTGTGATTAACCAGTGTCAGTGGATCACCTGAAACATAAGAATTCGGACTCACATTGGTTAGGCGTGCAGGGGGAGGGCTTCCTGCTGATCCAAACTGCCCAGTCCTCCCATTTACAGCCATAGTACTAGCTCCATACCGCTTGGTCAATGGGCTCAAATGTGAGGTTACAGAAGTACTGCCCCCTAATCCATAGGAAGTAGTTGTGTTCATGTGCTGTGTAGCGTGCCGCGTTTGGGCAATAGGAGAGGATCCTGTCAATTCGTAGGCTCCGCCTGTCAAGGTTGTCTGCCGGGTATGGGTAATAGGAGAGGAACTGACCAGACCATAACGCCCAGCTGACAAGCCACCGTGAGAATCAGGAATGGAGTATGCTAAATCATAGTATCTAGAAGCATATTCTGCACCTTCACCTTTGTACGAACCTGTTGGCTGATAATGAGAAGCTCGCAATGAGTTAAAGGTGGAAGCAGTGACATAAGAAGTATGGGGAGCATCTGCCCCTTGTCGAGGCATTCCAGCTGATGCTGTAAAGTACTCAGCACCTCGACTCTCAAACAAGTCTACCGGGCGAAGATAAGATGGGTGTATTGAGTGTCCTGTCGTTGGTGCTCTGAAAGAAGCATTTCGAACAGCAGCTGAATCGGCCCGCAGATGCTTATTACTGTTGTTATTGGGTTGAGCCATAACTTCAGGGGCAGTTCGTTTCTTTCCATTCAAGCGTTGCCCCTGAGCCTCACGAGTTACTTGAGCAACTTGCTTCTCGTTTTTCTGCTTTTTCAGCTGGCTGATTTGCTTTCTGAGGTTCTCCGGAGTATACTGTGGTTCAACTTCCAGCTTGTAGCTTTCAATGCAACGTATTATAGCTCTTAGAGCTATTACTTCTTTTTCTATGACAGCATCCTGCAAGGGAATAGATGAAACACAATACATAAGAGACGGGCTCCTCCATCTGGGTCCAAGCATGGTTGATGGGGAAAAAAAAAGGCACTTATACCTCTGCTTTACGAGGATCTTGCTCCCTCTTGCAACTAATCTTTGCATCCTTCTTGGCAAACTTCAAATGTGCTTTAAGCAAGGGCATAGGAGGGAACTTGTCAAGCTGTTCAAATGCATGAATGAATTTAATAGCCTCAAGTCGCATCTTCTGTGATACCAATTTTTGAATAAACTCTGTGGCCGGAAAAAGATGAGGTTTAACAAATTACCCAAACAGAGGTAGCAAAAACTCAAAAACGAAAAGATCAGTTCAAGACTAGCATCACATAAATAAAAGCTGCCGAATTGGCCCAAAAAGTGATGTATAATAAGAGGCATTAACATTAAAGAACAAAACCACAATAATGAGGAGAAATTCAATAAAAAAAAACAGAAGAATCCACAATAACAAGAGCACAGTTACCATAAACTTCTTTCCGTGAACAGAACTTTGCAAGAATTATCAACAAACCTATATCCATTTACTTGATTAAAGGTCTAAAGTACAACATTCTCCCAACTGATAAAGAGGCTCCAATTATTTTCAAGTATTATTTATTTGTTTTCTTCGAAATCTTCCTGCCCAAAGAGATATTTAGCAGACTACTTCAATCAACAAACAACATAGATCATCAAAAAGACAAATGTTTTATAGTAATCGGGGTCCTAACTCCATTTAATATCCAGGCAAGTCCATCCTTCACGGTTTTATTAATTTTATACCTCCTGTCCAAAATTTTCACCAAAATAAAAGCATATGCCAGCCAAGAGCTAATGAAGCAAACCTTCATTCCAAATATCTGGTTGACACCATATCCTGAACCTATATACATTTCTCACTGCGATAACTTGGTACCATTACTGATAACCAAGCCCAAAAAAGATGCCATATCTAGCATTGTGAATCCGCAGCAACTCTCAAGCACTAAATCATACACCAAGTTTGATCTCATGGCTAGGCCATGAGCCGATCAGATAAAACACTATAACATTTGTTCAACCAAAAACAATAGGTAAACATGAACAAGAAAAAGTTTCACAAACACTCACCAGAGGTTCTATCCACGAAACCAAGAGACCTTAACAACTCCGGCGCCTGTTTCCGTACCGCCACACTGCCAACAAGGTTGAAAATCTCATCCCTATCAAACTCCCTCACCAACCCAAAACCACTCACAAGCTGCAAGAAAGCCCAAAGCTCGAGACTATTCGCCACCTCATTTCTAGCCTTCCCCTTCCACTCCACCGCAAGCTTCGCCGCCTCCGCCTTCATTTCATCTCCAATCAAAGGCCTCACTCTCGTCATCTCCTCCAACAAAACCACACAACTCCTCCTAACAACACTCAGCTCACAGTTCTTCATCTCTCCTCTGTTCCTATCCGACTCCTCCGACGGATAAAACCACCGCATTGCCTCCAGCACTATCTTCCCGGCCGCCGCCGCCGAAACCCTAATCGCATTTGCTATTAGATCACGTGACGCCTTCTTCTCTTTCAAATGCTCGTTCATGAAAGCCAGCAAACCCTCGCCGTCGTTGACGACGGTGCCGTTGAAATTCAAGCTCTCCGGCGAGAAGGCTTCGGGTTTGAATTGGGATTGGAGGCTATCGAGTTGGGTTTTGGCGGATTCGATAGCGGGATTGAGCTGGGGTTGTTGGGAATCGGGTTCGGGTTCGGGTTCGGGTTTCGGTTGGGTCGGGTTGGATTGCTGGAGGTGGTTGATTCTGGATTGGAGGGAGTCGTCGATGGAGCGGAGGTGTTCTTCGAGGTCTTGCCATTGGAGGGTAAAGTTGGCGACTTTGGAGGCGTGGGACTTGAGGAGGTTGAAGGATTTGCGGAGGTTTGGGGTCATCGGGAAGTCGCCAGAGGGTTTCTCCACGGTGGTGGACATCGGTGGTGGAAGTATTGAAGGAGAAACCTAGAAATTTTGGGATTGAAATTTGTGGGCGAAGGTGAAATCGATGATGATATATGAGAAAGTTTTAACTATCCCACGTTTACAATTTTATCATTTATGGTATTAGTTTGGAGATCACAAGTCTTCACATACATGAATAGATTATCAGAATTAACAAAAAAATATAAAAATATAATAATCAAATATATAAATTATTGTTTAAAATTATTTACTTATTTTCACATAAAAATTTACCCACCACGGTTTGATGATTTGCGTTATGAATAAAGATGGACAAGCACAAAATGATCTGTAAATTTGTTCTCGTGAATAGAGCGGAAAACTGGAACATATTGAACCGATTCCAACCCTAAACTTTCGGCCGGAACCGGTGACATGATGTTTTAAAGTTTAGGGTACATCGTCAATGTCGGAATTTGACCATAGCGGTAAAGCCTTTGAAGTCCAAGAGCATGCCAATTCTGCTAACGGTACTGGTAGTGCTAACAATACTGGTAGGAGGTTTGGGGTTTAGGGTCAAAAATTTAGTCCCTTAGAAATCGAGTTAAGCATAAAAGCAAGCAAAGTACTCTATTTAACTTTTGGCAATAGCATGAACACACATTACTGTCAAACAACTACACAGAAACGGAATACAGGGTCCAAGCCAAGTATATGGGTATTGCCAAATGTATTATTTATTCCGATACGATTCAGTTAATTCAGAAGAGTTCATGCTCAACGTCTTAGGCTTTAATCCAACTGAGGTGCCTGTGTTTCATTCCCTGGTCCACTTCATCCCTGCAGACCAATGATACCTGCACAAAGATAGCAACAGTAGGGTATAAGATAAGCCGGTACACCGACATAACAACACATCATAAAACTATGAAACAAAGTCTGATCTCCTACAGTTGACATCAAAAGGGAGACATCAACTTGATTTTAGTTTTCATTCTCAATTGGAAAATAGAAACCAAAAGCCGCCAAATGTAGATAAATTATATGGACTATTCCACATAATAAGAAATGTTGAAGGCTAATCCACATAATTAGAAATGTGGAAAATACCGTAATAGGATAGCACAACAAGACCAATTAATATTAAATGAAACCATTGTAGTACAAGGATTTCACTTAATGAGTTAAGCATAATAGCTTACCACAAGCTATCCTGCCACCAGCATTTCCAGTGGATTTGCTAAGCTCATGTCCACCTGTGTACAAACACAGCAAACATTGGATTAGATACAACAGCAATCTGAGAAGAAGCATAACCACAATGTTGTAATTAAAACTGTCATCAAAACTAGAATTTTACTTAGGGTAACTAAACTGACAGTAAACACTAGCACTTAGCTGATCTGAAAAGGCGAAAGACACAACTGAAGTTAAGGACCACTAAAACGAGAGGACCAAAATCCAAACTTCTTGTATGTATGCATCAGCTAGTTTATACCAATTGAGATGCCGGAAGCTGAAAGTTACTACAAGAATTTGGGCCACCGTCTACTGACTAGCTCACTCATGCTGCTTACTATTGATGGAACTATATGAGATAAAGAACCTGGATTTGAAATAGAGCAAGTATGAACTCACCCTTGCCAAGATCATCAGGGTCTCCATGGACAACAACAGCCCTACCAATGATAGAGTGTGGTCCAGTGAGAGGAATCTGCAAACATTAGTGTAGACATCAGAAAAGAGGAATGAAATTCAAAGACAGGCCAAGAATAGAAAAATTTACAGGAAAACGTAAACTCAAAAATAAATGGGAATGTTAACCACAAACCTGCTTGTCAACAATTGTGAAGCAAGCCTTTCCTGAAGCACAGAAACATATCAAACTGTAAGTGCCAAGAAAGTATCAAACCCTCACATAGTTTAGTACTGAATGCCTCCCACGCTCTAGTAAAAAGAGAAATCTAGAAGCTAATCTGGTGACCATAAAGCTCTCAATTAAAATAAACAGGACAAACAGGGTGTTCAAAAAGTAAGCAGATAAATATATACCATCATCCCCAACAGTGATATTTCCAAGATCACCAGCATGACGATTCTCATCTTCAGGAGCACCATGCTCTTTGCCAGCAGGATTGAAGTGTGGTCCTACAAGCAGACTGATCATTAGATACCAAAACAACACGGATTAATGTAAAGATAGTGGGGATTAGACTTTGCCCCAACTGCATCAGATTATAAACGAAAAACCAATAGTCAATGGTTCATACCAGTTGACATGCAACCATTTGTGGTGTCCCCAAGAGCATGAACATGGAAACCATGAAGCCCAGGCTTGAGGCCAGTAATGTTTCCGGTCACAGTAGTTGGGCCTGAAAATTAATAAAGCAAAAACGAGTTAATCAATTACGACAGCATAGTAACAAAACACATCCTGTAAATGATCAGTTCACAATTAAGTACCATCTCCCTCTTGGGTGAAGAGGATAGTTCCAGCAACACCCTCACTGGAGCAAAGCACAGCAACGCCCTTTGCCATGGTTTAAAGTGATCTAATCAAAATCACAGAGCACAACTATTAGATAAGAAAAATGAAGCAGAAACCGTGCAAAAGCAACCCAAAGTGACCAAAACGACGACTTTCAATTAACTATATGCTGTCACTCTCCACACATACACACAAGTCATCGGCTGAGCTCGCTTATTGCTCTACTGATTCAGTTTGTTAAATTCACACTCCTAAGAGTAAAAAGATTCAATTTTTAACTACTTCGATCAAAAAACACAAAATTTCAACAACAGTAGTAATCAGAGTCTGGGCAAGAACTGATGAGATCTGTGAAAATAGCCAGAGAAATCACAAGCCACACAGAACAGAAACACTGAATCCAAGTAAGCTCAGTAGCCATATTCACAACACTGACAACAAAATTCACAAAAGATAAAAGGCAGATCTTTAAGGATCATCATCAAATTCAAGCTAGAATTGCAAGAAAAACAAAGTCAAAATACAAAATTGAGAGGACCTATTGCAAATTCCAGCTAGATGAATCAAACCCAGATCATAAAACCATAAAAGATGAGAAATTTCATAGTCCAAGAAACTAATGAGTCAAGCTTTTTACCTCAGTGCACCCCTAAGATGAAGAAGAAGAGAACTAGAGAGGTGGGTGTTGGAGGTATGCGAGTGAGTGAGTGAATGGAATGAGATGCCAAATGCAAATGTGACCCTATTTATTTCGGTCCAACTCGTAACAGTCCACAGTGAGAAAGTCGTATGATTCTGGAGTCTTCCAACACCTAACACATTTTGAGGGTAAGGTGGGAACTTCACATCAACTCAGCAGCCTGGGGCCTGGGATAGCTCATAGCTATATCCATTTTCTTTTTTCCTCTAAATTTACAAGAAAAAATACGAAGGAAGGCTAATAAATAAGAATAATTCAAAGTTTAGTTATGATGTTTATGATTGATATTTCCTCTCTTTCTTACCTAATGTACATGATGTATTATTAAGCGATCTTGAAATCAAAAAAATATATGAAACGATCAATTAGCTCAATACAATGCAATGCAATACTAACTCAAAGTGAATGAGAAAATGGTAGATTGTTGTAAAGATTAATTGGTATACTGTTAATTAATCGATAAAACAAATAATGATAAAAATATAAATGATCAGGAGAAGTCTTCATTTCCATCAATTTGGGGCTCAATGGTTCATTTACAAAAGCTGCTTAATTACAATGTGTGATTTCTAAGTCCACCATAAGCATTTCCATATTCTCTTTACATTCTTCATTCTTCTCGAACATATAATGGATCAATTTGTGTAATGACAAGTCCAACAGCTACATTACATGAAAGTATGAAGTATAAACGTGGTACACATTGATATCTTGCTCACAAGAAAAGATGCAGCAAGTTCCAGTAAGTCCAGTCTTGTATCAGAAGTCAGACTGTTGTATTATAGGGATCGAATCATGCTCAAGCCCTTTGCGAGATTTAGCCCATAGTTTGGTTTCGATTCCCAACTTTCTAAGCTCCAGGAGACCACGTTCAACTGCAAATCAGAACCAACCATATCAAATTTACGTTTATAACATGAAATCACTTGGTGTAACAGAACTTGGTCTTCAGCAATGAACATCATGAGATAAGGAGAGAGCACCATCAACTGCATCATGTGAAGTCGGTGGATTAGTGTTGCGGTTCATCCAGAATTGCAAACGATCATCTACTATATCTGCTTCTAGACCATGATTTTTCGCTCTTCTCCAGAAGTATGTAAGCCAAGCCTACAAGAGCTAAAAGTGACTACAACTGATACATATAAATTTTGGTATGTGGAATATAGTTTTTTCCTCCAAGTTTGCTTAGTTCTAAATCCACCATTTGCTCAAACGCTTAGTGGACAACTAGAACACAGAAGGTGTCATACCTGCTTGAAGAACACATCATCACACTCCTCTTTGCTCAATTCTGAAATGAAACGCCTTCATCAACTCATAGCATGGCTCATGTAAGTAGAAAACCAATGCAGATGATAAACTAACTTCATCTTTTTACCATGCTTGACCTTATTTTACAAGCCAGTAATGTTCATGTCAAAAAAGTGGGTACTTAAAGTGCGAGAAGAAAAGAAATTATGGATATGATATCTTACCAAAACCTTCGAACTGTCCCCCAGCTGGTACCTTTACCTCTACACCAACGATGAAAGAGGAAATAAATCATCAGTCAAGTGTATGATCAGCTTATCAAGTAAAGCTATAAAGACATTTATATCTCTGATAGTAAGTGGTAACATTTTGAAAGTGAAGCATGTAGATTTCTTCTACATGGTGTATGAAAAAATTATAGCCTTTTATTCAGCATCACATGAACTGTCATGAAGCAAGCATGTCAGGCAGAAAGTAACCAAACACTGCCAGTGAGTGTCTATCGACAAACAAAATGAAAGATAGAGGAACGTTCTTCGGTCAAATTCATTTGTTCAGGAATGAATAACCAGCCTACAGCATATGCAATTGATCAAGAATTTTATGTTTCTTAAGAATGTAACTAGGCATAGGATGGATGTGATGCATGCCCTGTACGAGGAAATCTGGTACTTGCGCAAAATATAGGTGTTTTTTTTTTTTGGAAGTGGAAATTATGCATTATCACTGTGAATCTGTGATGGTATCAAGTTCTAAATGATTATGAGAGATTTTATATTGAAGCCAACTGATGCAGTTGAAATTAAGCCCACCTCACACTGTCTATGTGCGCAATGCATATGAGCATGGTTTGATGATAAAAAATTGCAAATGATGAATCACTGCACCTGATGATTTTGAATTGGGGTGCCGATGTCGAGCCATTATAATTGCCACTGCATCCTCTACCTTTGAGAAAATTGCACTAAAGTATGGTCATTACAGGAAATGACTACCGTATAGATGTTAATGCAAAATTCAACCATGGCAATGCTGTTGTTTCACAGAATGAGTTGCTGATAGTGAATTAGAATACCAAACATATAGGATTACAACTTTACATGCTCAGTTATATTCTAGGAGATCCCAGTGCCCAGCTAGCTCCTTATCTAATGCCATGATTTGGGAAGATATATAATAAAAGTTGTTTTTCCTTTGGTCTGAAAATGTTAAAAGGTTCAAGTATAAGGATTAGGAGAAAACCTTCAATGATGCTAGTTCACGCAGACCTTGCTCCACTAAAAGCATGTTCTCAATATTTCCCTCTCCCGAGAGTTCATTCACATCCCTTGGACTATACTCTCTTTCATATACATCGTTTTGCTCCTCAACTAATATGGAAGTCAAAGAAAAATACTGAGAACTACTGATCACACTGGAATTGCATTAAATTTAACTAAAAGCAAGGAAAAATGCATGTCATCTTTCTGTTAGAATAGAAAATAACTGGCCATTTAGAGATCGAACAGTAATTAAAACATGAAGAATTCCACTTACCTGTCTGCTCTCTCGCTTTGTTTCCCGCTTCTAGTACAGCTTCAACAGGAAGAGGAGCAAGAGATGACCAGAATTCATGTCGTGCTGTAGCAATGTCAGCATGTATACCTGCCATAACATTCTACTGCCCGTTACATCCAGAAAGGTTGAATGTCAAAGAGTGTACAAAGTTTACACTCGTATACTAATCAGACGAGCAAAATACAAATACTACTGCTAAACTATTAATTTGAATCATAAGAGACATCATATAAAACCCCGTAGCATGTATAATCGACTAGGAAAGTAGGAAGATATGATGTGAATATATCCATTGTTTTGAGAACCTTATTAAAGTAGTAAGTTTGATTCAAGCCACCCTGGTTTACATTTTTCATGTGCTACAAGTACAGAACTTCAAAAGGCATTTCAGTAAAATAAAGTCCTGAACCGGAGTTTAAGATAGTTGTACAAAAGTTAAGCAAGGTCCCCTGACCCAAATCATATTAGGTCTTGATTTCAGATATTGTCAGCTATATATGAAAACTGCACAATTTACTTCACATTAGAGAACTAACAAGCATACAATTCAGGTGGCTTAGTTCACTAAATTATGAACTTAAATGTCATTACCATGTTCAGCACATAAACTCCAGTACCGAGCAAGCCAAGATCTCTTCAAAACAACGTCTTCCTAAGATGAAAAACTCAAAAGCACGTAAGAACATAGACAGAAAGAGGGAACTGATATGCAATATATATCAAAGACAGACCTTCTCTTCACGAGTCAGTATCATTCTCTGAGTCATAATCCGAATTGTATGCAGTTCGGACTCAGCTTCATCATTTCTGTCATCATGAGTTTGTGCAGCCGCTCTCAAAGCAGCCTGTTACAGATGGGATGGTAAGGTAGTACCCTTCAGATGCATTTTTCAAATCATACAACTAGCTGTATAGGAAATTAAGCATGTTAACTATTTTCTTGACAGATTGTGAGTCACTTATAAGAAAATAAAAGAAAATAAACCATGTTGGGGGAGTAAAGAATGTAATTCTAAACCCAAATAAAGAATATGAATACACACACCTCCCTTTGCTGCAGTGCTGCCTCCTTTCTGAAGAATCAAATGATCATAAACATCAGAAAGCTATATAAATAGTCGATCACATTACATAGTACATGACACTTGAAACCTTTCCTGCTGATAAGACGAGCTTCCAAAGTTACACCTTCTCCGAGACTAGCAACCTAATAAGGAATATAGACACAAGCAGTAAGAAACGATTACAGTATGTGGAATATACACTTGCAAACATCTGGATTGCCCAGCACATGCATCATCATATATGCTCATGCTGCAGAAAGTATACACCATTTCTTGAGGAAAAAAAATTAAATGAACCAATTCCAATAACAGAATGTATATAAATATAGGATAACATGAGCACATCAAATACCCCCACACTTAGACTTTGCTAGTCCTCGAGCAAAACAATGAAAAACTAGAAACACAAACACAAAAAACAAAGAACACACTAAACATTTCAACGATAGTCTCCGAAAATCTCATACTTTCATGTACAAAAGAATAGCATGCCACCAAGACTTGGTCACAGGTCATGGTGTTGATCCTAAAAGCCGGATGACTTTACCACTCCACAAGCAGAGTGGAAGATCTATCATTTGATGCAATGAAACACATCCACTTAATTTGTGTCTATATATAGTTATAGATCCGGAGGCGTAGTAATCTTACCAACTAGGTGTTCTTACAGTTTAAAACAGTACCTGTTTCTCAAGCTGCCTAGCCCTTGCCTCTGTTTCCTCAATCCTCTCTTCTGCAAGTCGAAGCTGGGGAAGCACATATCAATCACCATGGAATGCCAGAAAGACATGATAACTCTATTAACTTAAAAATATCACATTTACACTGATGAACAACTCTAATAACTCTCACATCGCGAAAAATACACATCATCTTGTGTGCTTAGTGAATGGCGTTGCACAACGCCATCCACATGAAAGCAGTTAAGTTGATCAGGTGAGATATGCAAACCTTACTGATAGTTAATGGGAATATGGAAGAGCTCAGCGTGGTGCATGCGTTGCAAAATTATTTGTATACAATTAACCAAATTCACACGGATATCACACTAAACATATAGAAAACAAAATGTTTGGGGATATTGGCATCACCTTTTCAAGTAAACTATCATTTTCTTCTTGTAGCATATCAAGCTGCATGAAAGTCACACCTCATTAGTTTCTGTTCTTTTCTCTTTCTCTTTATTTTTTGTTTGTTTTTATTTTTGTTTGCATCTATATCAGACTGAAAGAGAAGATAGATGTATCAGAAACATCAAAAACTTGAAACTCCGACACTGGTAAAAGGATCATGGAGCATACCTCATCTTGTAAAGCAGAAGAATCCTGAGATCCAGTGTCTCTTAGGTTCAGATTTCCTAAATCCATAGATAACCTGCTAGTTGATCTAGAAAGGGTCATCAGATCTATAAATCCATATGATCATCGAAAGAAATTGAAATAAGCCACAATAAAGAACTGATTAATATATAAAAACATACAAGAGTTGGTAGCCTACTATTCCGAGTCTCTCGAAGTGATCATATATGAGCGATAATCATAGAAAATGAATAGAGAAATTCAGAAGACAGCATTCTGTATCCTTACATATTATATGACTAATTAACTACTAAAGTGATAGTTCACAGGTAGTAAAAATGAGCAACATATTTTTGGTCTCTCAGAGTCATATATAAGCTATCAGCACACAAAAAAGGGAATAGATAAAATTAAAGAGTATAAATTGATGATGTGAATCATAGGAAAGAACTTCGGAACTTGATACCTTCTATCTCTCCGACTGTCACCTGAACCATCAGAAGATAGCATGGCAGAAGAAGGTGGCCTTAGTAATATAGGTACCGGCGGATCTCTCTTACTCTCAGCAGGAGTATCTGCAGAAGGGGACGGCCTAAGTGATATAGGTACACTAGACGGTACCATGTGGACTGGCTTGGTTCCAAACTGTGGACGTACTGCTGCAGCTGCCATAGAACGAGCCGAGTTTGGTTGCTCAATGGTACTAGTACTCTGAGATGATCTTGCACCTAATGAAGGACGAAGAGACTGCGGTTGTTCTGACATAGAACGAGCAGAATTAGGCTGTTCAACAGAGTTGGAAGGCTGAGATGATCTAAGATTAATCGAAGAACGAAGGGAATATGGTGATTGTTCTAGAGAGTTGATTGGTCTATTATTTATAGACGGAGATGGCCGGCTTGCTTGTGGTTCCACAGAGTTGATGGATTGAAATGGTCGCATAGTTGATGGTGGTGGTTGTTCTACAGAGCGAGCAGTCTTGACAGATAGAGCTGATCGACCACCTGGTGCTGCTGTTGTCCTTGCAGATGAAGCTGGCTCTTGAACAGTACGAGCTGACTAGCAGAACAAAATTTAGATTCCAAGTAAGCATTACTTTTCATAAACTCATGCATACATATATATTCATAAAGATAATTCCTACATTTCAGCCAATTTGGTATCAAGTAGTAACACAGACTAAATAACAAGTTTGTCAAGACAATATGCATATACATAGACACATGGATGATTCTCAAGTTTGGACTAAAATGTCGAGTAAGAATTCCAAAATGTAGGTTGAACATATAGAGTGGTCTTGCACATACATTTACTATGGGCGAGCGAGGTCGGATTGCTCTTCCACCACCGCCAAGTCCGATGCCGCCGGCGCCGCTTGACAAGCCTAGATCAAAAGAGAGATCATCATCATCCTCATCGTCGTCATCAGTGGGTTTGTGTGCCATGACATGTGCAAGCCTTTGCGCCGCGGCTTTCGTGTTCTGTGCTTTCTTGCCACCAGTCATTCCAACGGACCCTGACCTTGAATGGTGGTGCATTATCGGAGAAGTCATCGAAGGAGAACTTGGCGCTCCCGGCGTGCCACTAGTGGAATTGCTCTTCTGCCTAACATACACCGGCCTCATTCTATCCATATTGACTGCCATCGAGATTTTGATGAACATCAAACCAAATCAGCAATGTCATAATCGCATACACAAAATTAAAATAAAACTGAAATTTCTTATATGAAAATGAGACCTTTTGGAATGAAACGTTGAAAGGCAAGTGCAGTTTCAATGACCTAAGTTCCTCGCTTCTTAACAAACTGACATTGCTTGTAACTCAAGAAAGCTTAGCTGCTTCAGGATTTCATGGTGAAATTAAAAGAATATCATTCTAGTCTTGAGGTAAATCCAGATCGACCACCAAGTTTAAGGCAAGCTCATACGTTGTGACATTGAAA
>NC_020491.1:14154919-14155134 GCF_000184155.1 Fragaria vesca subsp. vesca
GTGATCTCTGCAAGGTAATATGCAGGAGCTAGTGAGCTAGGTAGCGGGTGCAATAGGGTTTTAGAAGGGACTGATATGATTGAACAGTTCAAAAACCTTTTTCAAGCTACAAAAAGGGTCTGATGACTCTGCTCCCTTTTCATGTCTGCTCTTCTTGATCAGGTAAGAGAGTCAGGCTAGAGAGAGAGAGAGAGAGAGAGAGAGAGAGAGAGAGG
>NC_020491.1:14155154-14177163 GCF_000184155.1 Fragaria vesca subsp. vesca
GAGAGAGAGAGAGGGTGATGTATCATATATGATGAAGGAGGAGGATGAGTCTTGTGGTGGCTTAAATTGTATGTTGTGGGTTTTGGTGGCATGTGAGGATAGCCGGCCATGGAGTTGTTTGGATGTGGGGGTTGGGATTTTGTCATGGAATGAGAATTTGGTGGGGATCGGAGGCAGTTAAAAATAACAATGATTTTGTTTCACTTAGTAATATTCATGATCACGGGCTATCATATTTGATATATATGTGAATGATAGGATCATTATAGGACAGACATCATGCATACTAGTAACTAGTTCCACGCATATATATCATCAACAAATCATTTTTTCTGCCACAGGATTTAATTCTTGTTTTGTTTTTTTACAGCAAAATGTATGAACTGAACTCGTTTCATCAGCACTGACGATTTGGTGCAAGCTGTGGTAACTGGTAGATGTGACAAAATTTGGACTGAAACTATTAGTTTATTGAGTAGGTGTTTGTCTATATCCTTAATTAGCTTAGCAAGTCCTTGTTTTGAATCTCTATTTACTTAAAACGAACTTCACACAATACCCAATTGAAACAAAGTTTTGCCCTACGAATTCTATATAATAACTAGCTAGCATTGTATGGTAAACTCAATAATTGGATAAATAGGCAATAGTAGTTATGAAAGATTCTTAATCGAGTATGACGATTGAGCGGTACGTTGGTTTGGCTTTATAAACTCACTTCACATAATTTTTGTTGAACAATTAACATACATTTTGTGAGATTAGTCTACAAATTAAGCGCACACAACTAGATTAGTCTTCCTTTAACAATTTTCTGATAACATATTTGAATGATTGAAAATGTGCACCGTAAACTATATATGTACGTACTAGTCTACTAACATTGAACTTAATTTGTGCAAATATATCTGGAAAAGAATCATGAACCAAATTATAATATTGACATGTGTACGTGTTAATGTGTTATATTCATGGATCTGGCTGCTTGATTGGTTAACTTTAATTTAGAGTACAAGAGAGAGCGGATATAAAGAATATGAAATTAAGCAGAAGGTATACCTCATTGTCCTCGACAATGACCATTGCTTTGTCTCATCGATACATGAAAATTTTGGCTGCCAAAGTATTTAGGAACTTCTCTATGCCGTTCGTTTCTTTCTCTAGTCTCTGCGTCATGTACATCGTTAATTGACATTTTTAAAAAAGAGTATGATATTATGTGAATCCTGTCGTGTATTTAACATTACAATTATGCACATGGCATATCCATTTTTGAATGGATCCACTAATAGACAACAATTTTGTTAAGTTGAGAGCTTAATAATATGTTTATAGAGAGTTTTATTAATTAGCTCTATTAGAAACTTCATACCTCAATTTTGGAACTCCTCTAGAGTCTCCAAGCTAAGCTGGATTCCCTATTTAAATCAAAATTGTGGAACTTGTAATGGTCTTATTTATAAAGGCGAACTACATTCCTTTGGCAAAAGATGTACCTATAGATCGATATATACAACATTCGAAAAAAGAATATACAACAACAATATGGAGCAAATGCCACATAAAGGAGGTGTTGCATTCTTCTTTATGTGTAGCAAGTATGGGTATTAGTAGAGATGAGTGAAAAATTGTCACACGAGAGTGTAGATTGCAACATCTCTAAAGGACACACAAGGCCACACAAAGTGTGTGTCCTTTGCTCTATTTTGTTGTTGCTAACGTTAGGCATTTTGGACTAATTAATTACTAGAAAGTCGATACGCATAATCTGCAATATCGGATGGGTCGAAGAGCACAATAGTCATCCACGGTTGATTTGAAAGATGGATGAGATGATCCATCCTGTCTTGTTTTTTTTTTTTTTTGGTTTGAGGCTCCATGGTGAATTTTGACACCACAGTTAGAGATGGTCTTAAGGTGTTCAGTGAGCATGAGAATTTATGGTCAAGTACTAGCTAATTGCCATGGATGATGGATCAACTAAACCCCTCAATTATTGAATTATAATTAAATCTCATAGTGGACTTAATCTTAATTCAGTTGAACACCTAAAAAAATTCCATCCTGCACTCTAATCCAGCGTCTAAAACAAGACCTTGTTTTCGTAATGTTCTAACTTCTAACAACTATAATATGTACTGATCAGCAAGTTAGCTGTCATTACACAAATAAAGACTCAGTTGATTAATTAATCCCATGCATGATTATATTAGTTCATGAAAGAAACATAAGTAGTTTGATCCCTACTTCTGTCTCCTTCTAAGCCATTAAATGATTCATCTTCCCCAACTCTGTAGATTAGAATTATCTATTCTTGTTCTTGTTCTTATTCTTATATATGCAACGCTCCTTTTTATAAAACTGATGGAAAACTCGTATTATCGTCAGCTAGCTTTCTCTGCCCCACGAGCTCGATGCTCGATCTCCAGGCCAGGAAATACATTGGCTTTATTTCAATCCAAGCTCTCTGTCTCTCTCAATTCTGCAAACAGATGTGAGGATCTTATCCAGGACCAGTTTCAGATACTCTCTTTCTGGAATTTGAATTTAGCAAAGCAAAGCGATCGATAGAGGTAATATATAATTATATATACGTAGAAGTATGAGAAGGAATATATGGAATCTAATAGAGGTAATATATATAATGCATGTGAAGAGCTCGTCGATTTATATATATGTTGCTCAAAATAATACCTGGCTTTGCTGCAATGGACACGTGAAAACACAACCCGATTTTGTTCCTTGTTCAAGGACTTGTCACTGCTATTCCTTCTAACCCTAACCCCACCTTAAATTGACCACTCAACCTTGCGAAGCACAGACAAATCAGTCACAGCTCGAAACACACAATCATGTATATGTTTTTCATCTTATATATTAGTTACCAACGTTGGTAACTAATATGAATCAGTAACCAACTATAGTAATATACTAATATATAGCTTCGTATAATCGTGTATACTTGAATGAATTTCAAACACACAACAAGGAATTTGTATAAACATACTGTGAAAATGCTACGAGTACGTAACAAATGTTATCCTACATCTTAATTTGGGCAAACCAATTACTCACCACAAGGTCTTGCATTACTGAGAAGGCCAACTACGTACACTGATCCTCGATAGTTTGAAGCTTCTATATAGTACAATGTTTCAATTTCTAATTCATGGCATTAGCATCATCAACAGTGGCGGAGCCAGCCTAGTGAGCCCATAAGAGAATGAAAAAAAATTACATCGTGCTCATTTTTTCTTCTTCATTCTTCCTATATCAGCTAATAATAGTCTGATTACAAAACCCTAACACACACACACACATGTAGATATCTCAAACCCCACTCCATCAATCTTACACCTCATGTTTTTTGGTCGAATACTCCATCTTACACTTAATTCTATTGAAGCTTTGTGGCCTTGTTTTATAAGATTTAGTTAGACTTTTCATAAAAATTTCTCTCACAATATATACGTCAAGATTCATTGAAATTTTTTTGGTGTTACAATCCGCCCGGCAACAGTTGAATCCTGGCTCCGTCGCTGGTCATCAAGACAAGAAACCATGCAAATATTTTGTTACCAACTCAAGCTTTCAAAAGGTCGCAAAAAGGGTTCATCATGTACTTTTAGCTAGCTCCCATGGTTTTTATGCGACCAAACTTGAAACTTGAACTAGCTGCATGTTCAAATGAATCGAAAACGAGGAGTATCGAATCTAGCTCGACAAAAAGTGAACCACCTTTCTCTAATTTTCCCAGGCTTTTCATTTCATAATGGGAAATGCATCTAAAGAAGAGCATGAGCAGAATATTCGAAGGAAGCACATAAGGAGAATGATGTAAGTTAAGGATGCTCAATTTTAAATAATTGGGGTGTTGCAGTTTTGAGGAGGATTCCTCAACCCTCAGAAAACAAAGACTAGATGACATATTGGCCAAAGCAAATACATGAAGCATTTCCTTTTTGGAGATTTCTCATTAATTCGGGAATTCTCTCTGGCACCTATGTGCTCTCTTTGGCTTGCTTTCTTTCATAGTTTTGGACAACAAGTAAAACAAAAGGTGTAAGCATGAATGTAGGAATGTTACCATGTGCTTGAGATGCCTCTGTTTATAAGAGATCTCCTCTGCGTTTTATAAACACCTGCATTGTAAGCACACTAGGTTAGAGTTGAGGTTTTGTATATTATACCAGCTCAACCAGTAAGAAGCTCAAAATCATATCAAAGACAAAGGAATAAGGACATCCAGCTTCTTTGGATGTTGAGCTAGAAGAAAGGACAATTGGTATTACCACTTTAAACAGATTAAGTAAACTTAGTGAGTATAGTGACTAAGTTAAATCAGAGCATGGTGCCACCCAATGATTACTAAGAACTTGGTATCCTGGTCTGTATGGATGGATTTTTAAAATTGCCAAAGCAGGCTAGTATGATTTACTTGTTGTCATCTGATGGGTTTGGGGAATAATAAGAAGTTTAGTTTAATTAGAAATACTGTCCAGGCATCTTGTAAAGCTTGTACTGATATTAATAATTAGGGATTAATTAGGATCTGACATTTTGTTAAGGCATCCATATCTGCTGAAAATATCGGTTGGTATAACATGCTGTGCCGTTGTGCTACTTCTTGATGAAGTACTAAGCCATAGTTATTTAACACTTAATAAACTAACATTACTAGGTTCCCCATTTGTTCTGCTATTGCGATTGTTAGTATGAAGTATTGTTGGAAACCCTAATTTAGGTTACGAGGAGATTACTCCTGCGTTCGTCTTCGACGTTCAGACCACGAGTCCATTGATCCACCTTTCATGACTGCGCGCCTCAAACTGGAACATCAACCCTAGCCTATATATCCGCCAGTTTAGAACAAGAAGGGAATGATATATACATAGTTTTCATATAAAAGATTAATTTTTGTTTTTGTTCGAATGATTTGGTACATTTAATTCAAAGAGTTTCGGCCATATCTAAAATAACAACAACAGTGAAGCATATCTGGAAACACACTGATGGGTAAAAAACTAAAAATTGATAGAAAAAGATCTCACTTTCAGTATACTTCATAAATTAAGTACTTATCAAATGTGAGACACTAATTGCATTTCAGTATATACTTCATATACATATTGAGCAATCTTTTTTTATGCAACAAAGCCAGTAATGTGAATATATGTGGTTTATATAATCAAAGTTGCTATTTTGATGGATCTGCACAGCTAAAACAGAGCAGAGTGCAGCTTGGTCGGTTGGGCACAGATTGATATCTTAAGATCGATCCAACTCTATCCCATGGTCGACCAGTTATGGAAGGAACTAATTAACAATTAAATCACACTGAAATTGTCAATAACGGAGTGTGAAAAGTGAAATCTGATCAATTGTGGTGGTTCAATCATGACAAGCAAACAACTGATCAGTGCGACCTATGCATGTTGATGATCCTAGCGCATTCACTGATTTGAAACAAGCTAGTAATTATGTGAGTGACTCCAATAGGTTAACCAGTTCATGTTCAGATGAAGATGTGAAGACTGAAGGGTTCCACTTGACCAGATGATGAGGTCTGGTTCAAATCTTCATGTGGATCATATATATCTTCTGCGCGCTCGACTGCCCTCAGCTCAAACTCAACCATAAACTAGAGCCGAAAAGCAAGGTATACTAACAAGGTGCACTTGGGTTGGGCTAGAGCTAGCTCAGGGCTGAAGATAGTATGATCCACTAACTTGGGCTAAAATTATCTGGGCCATACACAGCTCAAAAGCATAAAAGTTCATGATTTCACATTTCATATTCCACTTCACCTCATTGAATCTCAAGAAGCTTTTAGCGCCATTTAGAAACTTTTATTTCTGGATATATTGTCTTCATGAAATGAAATATGTTTGTGGTTATGTCGTTGGTATACGAGTATGAAAAATAAATGCATTCATATGGAAGAAGTTACAAGTGGTATGAAGAATACAAACAAAATCACTAGCTAATGAACTGCACCAAGTCAGACAAAAAGGCCCGAACATAACTTCCAATTGGAGCTTCTAGATCTCTGGTACACCATGAGGCAACAAAATTTGTCATCCAACCAAGAAGACTCAAAATCGAACGAAGTGCAAACAACGTTTGGTAGGAAAGTGTCGGCATATCAACTGAGTAGCGGCTCTGAACTCATGAAGGACTAACAAATAATCGAGTCAACTCCGCTTCCTGAAAAGTGAATACTACTCGTGAATCATGATAGATATGTACGGGTGAAAACATTCATCATGAACTATATCACCAGTGCTTGTAACAAGGCACTAGGACGACCGCAAAAGGGTCAAAAACTAAAGTAGACGGTAGAACAAAAATTAAGACTGACCAACAAACTATAGAAAAACATAAGAACAAACAGAAGGAGAGATAAAAACTTAATGTAATGAAAGACTTGTTCTTAGATCTGATCGATATATGTTAACCCTAGATCTGGATACTACTCTCAGCTCATTCTTTAGGCCGCCATATAATTAAACAAATGGGTTGGGTCCAGGTTCAAAATGCATTCCAGTGAACATTCCATGATCAAGGCATGTCGATCATGAAGTCACCGTTCATTCCCCCAAGGACAAAGGGTTTACGACATAACGACAACACAGACGGAAGTCCGGTCAACGAAGCCGGCGCCGTGGATGAGGTCGAGCCTCTGTTTAATTTTGTACCTTCCGGCACTTTGGAGAAATGTCCACGTGAAGTCCCATGTCTTAACACCTTCCCATGTCGGCTCAACTTGATCTGCAGATCGATGCTCCCAATCCCGGGTAGGGTTTCCTCGATCCTCTTTTTTACCACAACTTATTCGTTCCATGGCTTTTCCTCATTTGCCTTTTGTTTTTCACTTTAATTCTCTGCTTTCCTTTGCTGTTGGGTTTACCTTGGGTAAGTAACGAATAGTTGCAGATGGGAAAACACACAATAACATCATATTGATGCCGCAGCTAGCTAGCTGCTGGAAATTAAAGCCTACGGCAGTCTTTCCTTTTCCTGTGACCGATTTTACCAGTTTTAGGAACAAGAAGATCGAGGAGCGAATGATGCCAAAAGTGGACCAGAAATTAACCTCTAAATTAATATTTGAACAACCAAGCTTGCCGACTGGGTTTGATATTGTTGCATGCATTCGACTAGCATTCATAGCTTTTCTTCTCTGTTTTTGTCTTTCAGCTTCTGCTTTCTCTTTTCCTTCACTGTTAGGGTACCATGAGAAGTTGAGAGTAGTAATGCAATCATATCGTACTGCTGCAGCTAGCTGCTGGAAATTAAAGCCTACGTACTGCATGCATGCGTAGTCTGCATTTTCTTTTCTCCAGTAATTACGATCATAAAGAAATTACGTACATATTTTATTGTTTTTAGGAAAGAAGAAGATCGAAGAATAGCGAGAAATGTATATATGAGAGAATCCAAAAACGGACCAGAATTCGAAATTGACGCTGTAAATCAATATCGGAACGACCAGTATTGATGACTCAGTACTTGATCGTTGCATGCATTCAACTGAAATTGACGTACGTCCAGACTGTGTTTCTTTCAATCATCGATATCGAAGACGATACAGAGAATCCGGAATTGCACCAGCTACCACGTACGATAAAAGTAACTCCCGTATATTCCTTGTGGTTTGAAGTCGACATTTGTTTAGTCGTTATGGTTTTATTTTAATCTGAATGGTTTTAAAATCATAATTTTTATTCTGTTTAGTCCTTGTAGTTTTATTTTAATCTGAATAGTCATTAAAGTCATAATTTTTCATTCAAATAGTTCTAAGCCACGTCAGCAATTTAATTAAGAAAATTAACAGAATGACCATTTGGATGAAAAATTTTGATTTTAAGGACCATTTAGATTAAAATAAAACCAATACAAGAACTAAACATATGTCGACTTTAAACCACAAGGACTAAACAAATTTCAATTCTATAAGAAAAGATAGACGTGCAAATTGTGCGTGGTTCTTGCTTCTAGACCGATTGTAATGGATTTATAAGGAGCTAGCTGCTATATATTAGCACTAAGGAAATCATTTATATATAATCCACGTTATCAATTTGTCGTCCCCTTCAGGTAACATAGGGGATGACAAATAACTTCGTGGAGTAATTCCACAAGTGATCGATGTATTTACAAACTAATCTTTCTTCTTCCTTTCTTAAAAGCTTGTCTCTGTCATTACGTACCTACAGATATACAAATGATACCAATAGTTCGCTCTATTAGATTGGAAAGATAAAAACAAATCTCGATGAAATTGGCTAACTCTGTATGAAGCTGATGAGGCAGAAATTGGTTAATCGTTCCTTGGTAGCTTAGTAGTCATGGACGTCTCATGTAGAAAAGACAGTTGAGAATGCTAGTTGCGAAAAAAAATGGATGTCATTCATTTTCATTGTTTATTTTTATGATCAAAATTTGCATGATATTTAGTGTCATTCATTTCATCTGCAAACAATTTATTAATAGCTACCAGAAATTGTACAATGTAGGCCATGAATTTCTTTATCTTAAAAAGAATGCGATGTAGAAATATCATATGTAGTTTTAGGATATTGGAGAAAATTACATATGCTTGAATTAGGCATTCTATAAGGTCAATATCGCCTCCGTCGGATAGACTGCCTCTTCGATCTTAAATTTGGTCTTCAAAATTGTAGAAGGAGCTTGCCCCATCAATTCTTTGCTTCATATTGTACTACGATTTTCTGTTGTTAAAACTTGAACATTTAGAGGAAAGTTCAGTAACACTCACAACTCATAAGCAAAGAATACGTAATGCATGAGGATTGGAAGAAGCAAAGAATAAATACCTGTAACAAATAGGTTAATTTAATCTCTCTTTTTTTAAGCCAAAGATGCAGCATAATATACACGGCATAACCAGAAATACGTCATCCCCATCACTTGAACTGGCCATGGCAACTTGGTTTGAAAGTTCCATTTATAGATAAAGAGGTTTATCAGATCGAGCTCAAATATTCGCTGCTACTATTTTCCACCTTTGATAGTGTCAACCAATCTTAATAATAATCAAAAGTTTCTGATCAGATTAAACTATGAGGAACTTGCACAGAATGAACATTGTTTATTACCAGAACACCAATTAGTTAATGTCACCAATGACCTGGCCATTGGCCAAGTCGCATAGATTTTAATTTGTTGCGAAAGAAAACGTCGAGATGGAACAACCCAGAAGATTCAGCATAGGCAATGCAGTAGTTCCAGTATTCTATTGATCGATCAGTCTGCTTTTATTTGTTTAACTTGTCGTAGAATAGTTAGTTTTCCTTTTGTTTTGATATGGAGTTTGGCCAAATAGCAAAGGTGGCATGGCCGGTGTGGTTTAATATAATGAGGGGATTCCATTGCAGTGCAGCTGAACCAAGAAGCTTGGAATTTGTCGTGAACATATACAAAAGGAAGTGGGAGATTAGAAGAAGATAGCGGTGGTGAAATCCGCGTCACACTTCTTCTTCTGCCTCTTCGTGTTTTTCTGGTGCACAATTATTTTGCCTCCCACCGATAATTTTCTATTCGGCTCCATATGTCGTACGTGTATATTCTCTTATTTAAGCTATCCTAGCTAGCTAGTAGCACTTATCCTTTTCGCTTTTTAATTCCTCACTTCTTCTTTAGATCTAGAAACTGAGAGATCATTGAACGTACGTGGTTATAGTATCACACAAGTAACGGCACTAGTCTTACAAATATTATGATGATGGAGTCTTTCAAAATGGTCAAGAAAAGCATTGAGAAATTAACGTCATATATAACTAGGAACTTCAACAAAATCATAAGATGCGGTGATTAAAATGGAGCACATATGCGTAAGATAATGTTCAGTATACAAAATCGTGTTTTGTATGGTTTAGTAGAATACTACTGACCATGCGAAGCCTCAAGATAGAAACATACATTATCGATAACGCTATAATTGACACTAAAAATGTTGTCGAAAAACCAAGTTAAAGTGTAAAAATGCGTCTTAATTTTAAAAAGCAATTTAACATTTCAAAACCCTAATATTTGCTTCCTTTTATGGCCATTCATAGCCAGTCGAACAAATCCAAGGCTTTCTTCTTGATGTCTCCACTAAAACTCGAGGTAGGTTACGTCACACATCACATCTGTAACACAAGCAAGTTTTCTCAAGGAGAATTTCCTTGAAATTACATTTCAATTTCGACCATCCATGTATCATATAATTTCCTTTGGTTTTTCTTGTCAAACCAATCAATAGTAAAAATCGTAAGACACACTTGTTGAGGTAGGCCATTGGTGAAGCAGTCATATACGGTGGTCTCATCTGAGGAAGGTCGTATACGGAATCGGTGCTCCCCTGTTGAGGAAACCAAAGACCAACACACCCAACAAGACCCGGCCAATTGGAGGGAGGAGGAGAATCGGAGTACTAGTAGTAGAAGTGGAGCTCGACCCATATTGTTGGGGGCAGCTATGGCTTCCGTAGGGTCCCCACTCCAACTGCTGCGGCCAAAAATGCGGCGACCAAGAGACGCACACAGGAACAGAGCGCACCTTATTTTTCCCCGAGTCTCAACTCTCAACCTCTCCACTCACTCACTCTGCTCCTTTTCATTTTCTTATTGAAATAGAAAATGTTGAAATTTTTGGGCTGGCGTCACAAATTCCTTACCAACAGAATAAATCTAAAGCAAGTAGCACTCTTTCTTCTCCATTGGTTTTGGATCTATAATAAACTAATTAATTTAAGAAAACTCTAATCTCCAATCTTAAAATTCAAGTTAGAATTCATTTAGTCAACCAGATATCGCATACATATTAGATATTTAGTGAGTGATCACTATGCTACCATGATGAGCCGTTTATGGGTATGCTAATAGTAACAACCTTTAGTTTATGATTTTTCTTGAAAGATGATATTTAAACAGTGGATAAATATGACCACAAACTAGAGACAATCGTGGAACTAGATTGTCCGGTATGAAGCGATTATGATTATATAATATCTTAATATTTGTTTCAATCCAAGAACCCTCTTGTAACATCATCTAAGCTTTCTTAAAATTTAACCAACGATCTTAATGCATGTCTGTTTGTTGGAACTAAGTAAAACTGTGCTAAATGAGAAGTCCAATCTGATTAATACCATGTTTGCAATGTTATTAGGTACAAAAAGGAATAGGCTTATGTAACATCTTATTTTCATTATGCCATTCTTAGATGGTGTTACGGTAGATACTCAAATTGGTCATCTTTAAATAACACAATCTTTCCAAACCATAAACCAAACAAAATACTCTCTAATCTCATGCAACACCAAATATATGTTAATATTATTATGCGGAAGCGACCGACGGGCCCTAAGGGTCTCACACACGGGTCCAATAATGTCGATACTCCTCCCACTTTAGCCACCCGGTGGAGAAATGGTTATGAAGTTTTACACAAAATGCCTCGACATTAGTGTGTATGGTACTATTCGTTATTATCCAATGATGACTCTTTCACGTTTCTGATGTGGGATTCCAAATGACTCTAATTTAAGCCACACTTTTCTAATAAATATGAGTACAACTAGAGACAATTGTCATACTAGTTTTTCTGATATGAAGCAATTATGCTTATACAATATCTTATTTTTTGTTTATATCCAACAACCCTCTACATGTAACATCTTGCATCAAAGCTTTTTCTGAACATTTAACAAATGATCTTATATTTATACGCTCGAATGAAAAAAATTAAACGTACAAAACAAGTTCCTCAACTCTAAACGGTCCGCATCACACATTCACACCTAAAAATTCCTCACAAAAAAGGATTCAAAATAAATTCGAGTGATGGCGATGAAGTGGGTACCACCCCACTCCCAAGATAAGAGGAGGGTTAGTGGACAAGTGGGAGACTAAAAGAAACCAAACCTAAAAATCTCTCTATGTCGAAAAATCAAAAATAAAAATCTAAATAAGGCAAATAAAAAAAATTCTGTAAACAAAAAAAAAATAGAAAACAAAATTCGCATCAAATTGAAATTAATTATTTTATTTCATGGATGGATAGGACAGCCAAAATCGACGCTGACAATGGTCCGTACTGTCTTGTGGCTCACCATTGGCTGAAAGAGACGCACAAACTACAACCCGCCCTCGTAAGCGGTGGGCCCCGCTTCCCCCCTTGAATATTTTGATTCCTTTCTAACTTGAGGGTCGGATTTACAATGTTGCCCCTACAGCCTACGCCTCTATCCGGTCTCCAAAAGCCGCCTCCTGCCGAAAGGTTCCCAATGCTCCGAATTATTGCCTCTTCATCATTGTAATTTTGCGGCGAAATGTCCGTTGTGCCCCCTGCCCCTTTCCTCTCCGATATGCATGTCGTTTTTTACCGTTTTACTTTGGCGCGAGGAAAATGTGCTGGGTATATTTGGATAGGTGCTGTGTGACAGTATCTGGGTTTAGAGTTAAGAGTTTCAATCATCCAAGCAACCTGCCAAGGTACCTCTGAGTTGTCTCCAACTATTCAACAAGTCATGGATCATATATATCTCTACTATATGCTTAATCAACAAGAAACCTCTTGGTTCACTTAAAGGGCATGGTGACCGGCCGACGAAGTTTTGCGACCATGCACGACGGTAATCTCCGACGATGTCGTCAGCGGTCAGCTATCATAGCGCATTCGGCCGCTTTGCAATTTTGTATGTCATACAAGTACCCGGTACAAAACTAGCATAATGTAAGATAACAGGTGAAAATATTTGTATTTTACATCTTTATACATCTTACAGCTTCTAGTTTTAAAAGTTGGCGAGACATAACTTGCACAAGTTTCATTTAGTAACTTTTGATTATTAAACTATACACCGCACATCTAAAGCATAATTTACTCCGACACACACACGGCTGTACCAGATTGCAATAATGTGCACTTGATTCATTATAAATGTGACTAATTTGTAGGCATCGAAATTAAAGTGGACATACGAAAACAGATTATCATTCATCACAACTATACCGGCACAAAATTCATTTCACCAACTATTTTAATTTACTTCGTCAACTTATATCCATACATGCTGGTTCGAGTAGTTTAATGTGAGCATGAATCTCAAAATGCTCAAATTGTCATTGTTTGCAATTAAGAATTTAGATGAAAAAAAAACGAGATGAAAAAGAAAAAAGAAAGTGGTGGTTATTGAATTAATAGGTGATGTACTGGGTAACTGAGTCTGATCTGACTCAGCAACACATTTTGGAAGTTAAAGATGGAGTTGAGCTGAGGAAGAAGCGGACCCAAACCAGAAAATTCTCTGCATTTCATAAGTGTTCTTGATTCAAGCCACCATCTAAGTTCTGTACATAGAAACAAAAGCCAGGAAGAAGACCTCCCGAAATAGAAACAAGACGCATGAACAAATTTTCCCGAAATGGATTATTATTATTATTCATGTCACACAAGAAAAACAGACTACTCGTTCATAGCTACTAGCTAGAAGCTAAGCAAAAGAACCACCGACAAAAGCTCTTCATCTTTCTCTCTTCGATCCCTATAAACTGTAAGAAGAAAGAGAGAAATCCTGGGCCGTCGGGAAACTACGCAAAACTCGCCGGAGATGGTTCCCGGGGAAAAGGAAAAAAAAGAACCCAGAAAAAAGAAAGAGGATATTACATGGGATTGATCACTACGTGAACGTCAGATTCACCAAAAAAAACAAAGAAACCAGTTTTAAGGGAACAGGTTGAGTAGCTTTATCTCGGATCCAAGTACTCCTCCGTTCGGGTTCGGGTACTGCTCCGCGAACCCGTTAGACTCGAAGCACGTTGTAACCACCGACTCTTCGGAGTTCATAGACGGCGAGCCGGGTCGTCGGGTGTCGGGTTTGGGTTTTGGTCTGAAAGCGAGCGTGGGAGTCAACCTCAGGTCCAGATCCGCGTGCTGCAGCGCCTTCAACGACTCGCCGTCTGGTCTCTTGCGCTTCGTCGTCGGAGAACAAGAAGCCGTCTTGGAACGCGAGTTGGTGAACCGGGAAGAGGTGCCGGAATTGTGAGTCGGATCTCGGAGCCTCCACATGTCAGTACAGACAGTCCCGTCAGCCTCGGAAGCCTCGTCGGGAGTCAAACCCGAACCGGAACCCGAAACCAGCTCCGGAATCGGCCGCAGAGTCCCTCCCCGGAGAACAGTCTCCACCGCGGCCTGACAGACCTGCCAGTTCCCGGTCCAGAGCAGCCCCACAGCGCCGTTGACCGGGTTGACCGTACGGCCGCAAGCCTCGAACAAGAGAGATTGAAACAGAACTGAAAGACAAAACAACAGAAGATGTTAGAAGCCGTGAGAAGAGGAAATGAAAATGGAAATGGGTCGGAGTTTTGTGTATGATTACGGGTACGAACCGGGTCGCTGGGATTCAGGGACGGCGGAGATGAAGGACATGAGGCCGGCGCGGCCGAAGAACTTGGCGACGAAGACAGTAGCGTGGCCCTGAGCTTCGGGGGTTTCGATCCACTGGAGACAAGGACGTAAGATGCAGGACTCGCTGCAGCCCTTGCGGAGAACACGGCAGCCGTTGCAGCTCATGACGATTATACGATGATCTAGATGATATATTTCAAAAGCTTGCAGGGTATAGTTAAAACCAGAGAATCGAATTACATGTAAGAGAGAAGAGAGAAGAGTTGGGGAGTGTGGATTTCTTTGGACACAAGAAAGAGAAGGAAGGATTGAGAGAGAGAGAGAGAGAGAGAGAGAGTAGTGAGAGGAAGCTTAAGGTGCCCCAAAGGTGAGGAGGAAGGTGGTATATAAATGGAAACAAAGATAAGAGAGAGGGGACGGTGGGTTTCGGGTTTTTTTTTTTTTTTTTTTTTTTGTACTAGAGGGGGAGAAGTGGGGTTTGAGTTTGGGACTTGGGAATGGGGTTAATGGATTAAGATTCCAAAGACTGAGGGGGGAGAGGAGCGGCTCCGTGTTTCCGCGCAGGATGTTCCTCCACCGTTGGATTGTGGATATATTGAATATTTCATGTGGGCTTTCCTTTTCATCTATATTTTCTCCATTTTCTTGTTTGATTTTCTTTTTTCTTTTAGTCTTCTTTGCTATATCCTCAAGTACTTCAACTTGTTGAGAGGGTTGCGTCACACCCACTATAATCGATCGCAAAAATTGTGGTGACACTAGATTCTTTGTTTTACCTAATGCTCTCACTATAATGATAATTAATTAAAAATGTCACTCATTAGTATCAATTTATGATAAAACGTCAGTGGAAAAGTTTTACGTCTAAAGAAAATTCTCAAATTTTTCAAGACGGCGAATTCATGTGTGTGATTTTAAATGGTGTATAAAAAAGTTCATTTTATTTGAAGTGAATAAAATTATAATAGAATGAAGTCATACCACATCTTATCAATCATTATCGTAAACCTAAGCCTTAATAAATTGTACGTACAATAGAACCTCATTCCTATTCTTTCCAACTTGATTAGTCTTTTCAGATCTCAAGTTTTAAGCTTACAATGCAGCTCAAACTATGTCATGTGATCAGTAGTTAGTCATCATGTAATCATCTATAGTAAAAAAGCATACGTAATAAATCATTGTTATATCGTATTTGTAGTAGCCCAGTCCACACAGCCAAGATATTGTCCAATTTGAACCCATCAACCCTCACAGTTTTGTTATATAAGCACATCAACTTCTCTCCCTCGAGCAATGTAGGACGCATATCATCTTCTAGCTTGTTAGTGCCTTCAGCACACCCACCTAGTCATATCACAACAATCAATGTCCTCGTCGGCACACTTTCGCTCGGAAACATGCTCTGATACCATTCTTACCAGCCAGTCTACACATCTGAGATATTGTCTGCTTTGGCCCATCGACCCTCACAGTTTTGTTTTTAAGGTTTCACCCCAAATCAAGTCTCAGTATAAGACATTTAAACACATCAACTTGTCTCTCCCAGACGATGTGGGATGCATGCAGTGCCTGCTACCTTGGCAATGCCTTCAACACTTGCCCAAATCATGTCACAATAGTACTCATGAGTCATGACATGAATGATGTATGTGGTAATTATTAGATCATATTTGAGTAATTAACCTTTACCAAGATACATTGTGCAATATTAGAGTAGTCTTTTGTATCATAACCAATTTTAACTATATTGTTGTTGTTGTTGTTGTTTTCTTTTGGATTAATTTCAGTTTACCCCTATCAACTTAGGTCGATTATCATGTTAGTCATTATTCTTTCAATTTCATCAAAAACACCCCTCAACTCCCAATTTTCATCAGCCGCGCATATCTAAACCTTCAATCTCCATCTAATTCCTCTGTCAAGTGATGACTTGATATCAAGAATAAAGAAAAAAGGAAAATAGACAAATTGCATTCAATCCCACCAAAATTACCAAGTTTAGGGGGTTGTGATGGGAACGAAGATGTGTATCAATATGGAGAGAAAATGGTCTGAAAGGTAACTTTCAGAATTTGACTTTCTTCTTGATATCAAGTCATCACTTGACAAAAGAATTTGATGGAGATTAGAGGTTTGGACATGCGCGATTGATGAAAATTGGGAGTTGAGGAGTGTTTTTGATGAAATTGAAAGACTAACATGATGATCGAACTAAAGTTGATGGGGGTAAACTGAAATTAGTCCTTTTCTTTTCTCTGCTTTGTTTTTTCAGATAATATCAAACTCTAGATTGCTTTTCCGTAACTTCACCAATCAAATTATTTCCAAATAGAAGTAACATGAACGAACACATTATTTAAAAAGTACATTTGATAACTGTAATCTTGGCATCCGTCCATAGGAGTCGATCATCAAATATGAAGATTTTGGTATTAATATTACCATTGTCCATGACTATATTGTATTTGTATGGTTACTATGGTATGGCGTGCACATGTAGGGCAAATATTGCATCTGCATCATGATTAGTTAATTAGGGTTCATAAACTATAGTAGAGATAGCATTTGCTAGTGGGGAAGGTTCGGACTTAGTTGAGAGGATATGATACTTTAAGCCCTCTTAATCATTGAGCTAGGGCTCTTTCTACTTGGTGCGAGATCGGGAAACACGAGCCATTGGCATTTCTAGCCAGGTAGGAGAGAAGAAGCTTTGAAATTAGATTAAAATTTGGTACATAGATGAATATTATGGGTCGAGATTCTGGTGCAATCGAAACTAAGCATGTAAGTGATTGCTCTAGGTGGGGTGGTATGGGGTTCATGTTGCCTATGTTTTTAATCTATGTGAGGGGAGTTTTCATTTTGTTTATAATAGATAGATAGTCTGATTATATATCTCATGCTACCAAACATGGAGTAACATGGAGGGGGTGGCATAGGGTTTAGATTCTTTAAAACTATGGAAAACTTTGTTAACTCCTCCACATTTTAAAAGAGTCATGATATTCTCTTGGCAGAAAAAAAAGTTGCGGCAAATTTGTTTTGGCCATACAAATAAATTAAAGACTAAAGAACTGGTTTACAATGCATGGTTATGCCCATTTTTAAATAAAAAAAACTTGTGTCCGAACTAGTATATACGTGTGTGTCTGGACTCTCTCTTATTTACATATTTTTACCAATGTAAATCATAATCTTAACCGTTTAAAAGTTAAATTAGTCAATAAAGATCACCTATACAAAAAATCAATGTAAACAAAATCGTTTGCTCAGTCGCATGTATCAAATAAATGGACGACTGATAATGAGACTGCTACCTTTTACCTAAACTGTTAATTTGTTTAATGCAATCGATTGAGCAAACGACTTTGTTTACATTAATTTTTTGCAGAGTTGATCTTTATTGGTTAATTCAACTTTTGAACGGTTAAGATTACGATTTACATTAACAAAAATATGTAAATAACAGAGAGCCCGGACACACACATATATATTAGTCCTGACACAAGTTTTTTACTTTTTAAATATGGCTAACCCTATTATTATTATTATTATTATTATTATTATTATTATTATTATTTTTATTTTTTTTAACGTTAAGTGGTGTAATTTCTACTAAGATTGTTTATATAGGTGGGTTTATATCTTTTATTATACATAGATGATATTACAATCAATTTTATCAAATTAGTTAGAACATAATGAAGGATTTTCGTAACAAATAGAGCCGTCATTGGTGTAGTGCTCATTACTAGTTGGTGCCTAATTGAATACATATGTATTGTAGAGAGTTCTGATATTATTTCAAGTCTTTGTGATCAAGGGTTTAGGCTCAATACCTCTCTTTATATTCGACAGTTTCATTAATAAAAATTTGAGGGCTGCCGCACCAGTCTTTTATTAAAAAAAAATGAAGGATTTTTGGAGCACATGAACTTTGAATAATTAAAAACTGTACTCAGTATTGGAGGTGACTAATACGTTATTCAATTTAAAGGTAACAACAATGTAATCATATGTATGTCGCAGATGTAGCCTCAGAACTAGTTTTCGATCTATTAATTGAATTTTGTAATTCCATTTAAAATGATGATAGGGAAAAATTAATAAAGAACTTTGGACTGATGTTATCAATTATTGATACAAGCAACTAATCAGAAAAATCTTATCATCGCCGCATACAAGTACTTTGCTCACAGGAAAGGTAATGGTATGGTACTGATTTGAAAATTTCCTTAAAATATATGAAAAGCAAATTAAAGAGAAGGTTCATTTCACTTGGTCGAAGAAACCATCCGATTCCAAAGATATTAAATCAGAAATAATGTATCCTTCTTTCATAAGATATTGAAGCAGGTGTATGTTTAACTGCAAGAATCTCAGCTTGCTAATTATATAAAGAGATCATGACTCATGTAAAATAACAATAGGCGAGTGGTTGGTTAGGCTACACCATAATCATCAGGGCAAATCTGCAACTTAATTTAACTCGGAATGACTTATGGTGCATATGTGGCTATCACACCAGCTCTTAGGTATGGATTTCGACAAGAGAATTTACAGATCGTGAACCAAACGAGACATGCTGGCATGCAGTGAGGATCGAACTTGGATGAGGTCTCCACCACAAGTCTGCCTTTACCAACTGAGCCAAACCTCGTTGGCGAGACCTACATATATTAATACATCGATACATATGATCGTGTAATATTATAAAATACATTAAAAATAAAAAATTGCTTGTTATTGAAAAAAAATATGAATAATACTAAATTACTAATGCATCAATACATATGATCGTGACATCGTGTCATATAAAGCAGTAGATTGATCAGTTTCATGACACCAAACACTGAATGCATCAATGGTACGAGCAAATGTAGGCAAAAACATGCAATTTTCGACCGATTATGCTACCAATTGGGTACCAAGATGTCGCCATTACAACACCAAAGATGAATGAACGAATCGAAGAAGACATGATACGCAAATGGACAAGTAGGCCATGTGAATGCTTTTACATGTACGTATGGTTTGATTGATAATTTTGGACCTTACTCTCCAAATATTAAGATTGCAACAATCTTCTTGAAACAACTAAAATTTCAATTCGACATATATACACCGAAAGTATAAATCACACATCACATTCGATTGAATATTCAGAATAAGTGTAGAGCATGTTTTCTATACGGTGTGTATTTATATATATTGATGTGTTTTTAGATAAGATTAGGTGACGTAATACAATTACGTGGTTGTCTCCATATATAATTGTTTTGGATGGTTAAGATTGCACCGTGTACTTACACGGCGTGTAAAAATTACTTAGAATTAACGGACGTTTCAAAGCTTTTAAGTATAAGATATTAAGATATGCTGGGTTTTTGACGATTTACCAAAGTACACATGCAATGTAGTTCACTCGTTCATATATATCATTTGTGAAGAAAATTAACAAGAAGAAGCGTGAGAATCAGGGAAGCAACGTGAGGGAATTGAGGGAGTGTCTTAGTCTGAGCAGACGTGGAGTTCTTATCCTCTAGTACGTACTAGTATGATACTTCAAACTTGTCACCCTCCAACTTGCAAAGAGCCGACAATTTCCAAGCAAAGCCATAGAACAAGAGCAACAGAGAGGTCATTGACCCCTCTCGAACCTGTTATACGGGGATTATCGTGTTTTGATAATGTTTTTGAAAGGGATTTGAACCCGGTCAAGCTCGAAAGTTCGATCCATTGTTATTATAACGCGGAGAAGGACATTTTATGAAAGTCTCATGTAACAGGATATGAATACTATTTATGAGTCGATGAGGCTCAACCTCTAATTACCGGCCCTTCCTCCGGATTAAAAATTAAGCAAGTGAATAAGCAGTAAAATTACCAATGCAATCAGCTCCTTCACGTCTTCCATAAGATCCATTCATTTGAAGAACTCGCTCTATCATCCTTTATTGTTAATGGGAGATTATCGTGTTTTGATATATATTGTTATAGTTAACTTATTGGGTGAATTCATTTCTTAATTTTGTTCTCTTTTTTGGTATTAGGTCGTACGTTTTCATTTCATATATATTTTCATCCAAGCCGTTTATGTTCGAAACCCTAAACCCTAGCTAACTCCCCACTATGGTTGGATCATATTTACTGGACTACTTTTTCTACAAGCTGGACCTAGCTAGGTAGCTCATGAACATATATAATTGTGCTCTGTACGTAGGTTTATGTAACTGATCGACCTTTCCTCAGTCATTGGCAGTGTCATTTTCAGCCTGACTTAGAAACAGTGTGTAATTGTGATTGATATGACTGTATCTGATTCTTTCGCGTCTTGAATCATTCGACTAATTAATCTTGACGGAAACATAGTAAAAAATCACAAATGAGCAGAGCCGAAATGAATACTAACATGGTCAAGTTTGGCTGCAATGGTTTTTCGCATATTTTGTGAGCTCAAACTGGAATCAGACTGGAATAATCATTCTCAAACTCCATGGTTTATCCCAAGCTAGCTCTCAACTGAAACTATACATTGTTCAACGTATCTACCGCATCATATAAGAGCTTGCTGGGTTTGGAGATCTGTGAATGTAGATATCAGGGGACCAATCACAATAATGCGTCTACCATATTTGATCTTGTCAAGCCGCAACAAAACAGATGCCTTTGAGGTGGGGACTGACTGATCTATACCAATCCTACACATATACAGTCTCTGTAAGTTCGTCAGTCGCAACTCGCCACAACAATACAAAGAAGCTTTTAGATTGCCTCAGCTTTGATAGATAGATAGATACAGATCCATTGTCAGCAAAAGCTCCAATACCGTACGTCGATGGAGTCGTTGATGATGATCAATCACCTTTAATTTGGGACTTTTGGATATATACAAGGTTAATCTCCGATACATGTTCTTGTTCAAATTTAATTGTCTTCATATGCACCGCGCGCGCATTGAAAATTCACAACTAGTTTGAGTCCAATTTTACATTCTAGTTATCTTGTAATCAAGTTAACCAATGGCCAATAACTGATACCTAAATATCTTTTTATTTTCTTATTGCGTAATTGATGGCTAGAGATTTTCTGGTTGCTTAAGGATTTGGTTTCATTATTATTTGATTAGGATAATCTTGTTCCTAATCTGGATAGAAATTTGATACCTTGATCCGTCAGGATCTTTGAACCTAGCTCTAAAAATAAGAGGTTCCAGCGACCGTATGAGAAGTAAGAAGACGCACGAAGGTCTAAAGAAGAACATAACAGCAGGTCTGTTCTCGCATACTCACAGTTGTTTGAAGAAGTAAGAAGGCACGCGAACGTAGCAAGACACCAACAGTTACACTGACTCAAGGTGGTATCGACCTGTGTGGGTGACGATGAGTTAGTCCCTCTACGCTTACCCAAAAAAAAAAAAAAAACATGTTTACAAGATAACCGGAATGTAAAATTAGGCTTAAACAACTAGCTAGGGTTAACTTGGTACTAGTGTGGACTATGGAGCAGTTTATAGTATTCCACCTTTCAAGAACAAATTTTGATAAAATGAGATATAATATGACAATATAGTCATTACGAGTGAGCT